>NC_034187.2:15875879-16148379 GCF_002021735.2 Oncorhynchus kisutch
TGAAAAGGAGGGGAGGGTGAAAAAGGAGGGAGGTGAAAGGAGGGGAGGGTGAAAAGGAGGGGAAGGTGAAAAGGAGGGAAGGTGAAAAGGAGGGAAGGGTGAAAAGGAGGGAAGGGTGAAAAGGAGGAGAGGGTGAAAAGGAGGGGAAGGTGAAAAGGAGGGAAGGGTGAAAAGGAGGGAAGGGTGAAAAGGAGGAGAGGGTGAAAAGGAGGAGAGGGTGAAAAGGAGGAGAGGGTGAAAAGGAGGGGAAGGTGAAAAGGAGGGGACATGAAAGGAGGGGAGGGTGAAAAGGAGGAGAGGGTGAAAAGGAGGAGAGGGTGAAAATGAGGAGAGGGTGAAAATGAGGGGAAGGTGAAAGTAGGGGAGGATGAAAAGGAGGGAGGGTGAAAAGGAGGGAGGGTGAAAAGGAGGGAGGGTAAAAAGGAGGGGAGGATGAAAAGGAGAGGATGAAAGGTAGGGGAGGGTGAAAAGGAGAGGATGAAAGGTAGGGGAGGGTGAAAAGGAGGGAGGATGAAAAGGAGAGGATGAAAGGTAGGGAGGATGAAAAGGGGGGAGGATGAAAGGAGGAGAGGGTGAAAAGGAGGAGAGGGTGAAAAGGAGGAGAGGGTGAAAAGGAGGAGAGGATGAAAATGAGGGGAAGGTGAAAGTAGGGGAGGATGAAAAGGAGGGGAGGGTGAAAAGGAGGGGGGGGTGAAAAGGAGGGGGGGTGAAAAGGAGAGGATGAAAGGTAGGGGAGGGTGAAAAGGAGGGGAGGATGAAAGGAGAGGATGAAAGGTAGGGGAGGGTGAAAAGGAGGGGAGGATGAAAAGGAGAGGATGAAAGGTAGGGGAGGGTGAAAAGGAGAGGAGGGTGAAAAGGAGGGGAGGATGAAAAGGAGGGGAGGATGAAAAGGAGAGGATGAAAGGTAGGGGAGGGTGAAAAGGAGGGGAGGATGAAAAGGAAAGGATGAAAGGTAGGGGAGGGTGAAAGGAGAGGATGAAAGGTAGGGGAGGGTGAAAAGGAGAGGAGGGTGAAAAGGAGGGGAGGATGAAAAGGAGGGGAGGATGAAAGGAGAGGAGGGTGAAAAGTAGGGGAGGGTGAAAAGGAGGGGACATGAAAGGAGGGGAGGGTTGAAAAGGAGGGGAGGATGAAAAGAAGGGGAAGGTGAAAATTAGGGGAGGATGAAAAGGAGAGGATGAAAAGGAGGGAGGGTGAAAAGGAGAGGGAGGGTGAAAAGGAGGGGAGGATGAAAAGGAGGGGAGGATGAAAAGGAGAGGATGAAAGGTAGGGGAGGGTGAAAAGGAGGGGAGGATGAAAAGGAAAGGATGAAAGGTAGGGGAGGGTGAAAAGGAGAGGATGAAAGGTAGGGAGGGTGAAAAGGAGAGGAGGGTTGAAAAGGAGGGGAGGATGAAAAGGAGGGGAGGATGAAAGGAGAGGAGGGTGAAAAGTAGGGGAGGGTGAAAAGGAGGGACATGAAAGGAGGGGAGGGTGAAAAGGAGGGGAGGATGAAAAGAAGGGGAAGGTGAAAATTAGGGGAGGATGAAAAGGAGAGGATGAAAAGGAGGGGAGGGTGAAAAGGAGAGGAGGGTTGAAAGGAGGGAGGATGAAAAGGAGGGGAGGATGAAAGGAGAGGATGAAAGGTAGGGGAGGGTGAAAAGGAGGGAGGATGAAAAGGAAAGGATGAAAGGTAGGGGAGGGTGAAAAGGAGGGGAGGATGAAAAGGAGAGGATGAAAGGTAGGGGAGGGTGAAAAGGAGAGGAGGGTGAAAAGGAGGGGAGGATGAAAAGGAGGGGAGGATGAAAGGAGAGGAGGGTGAAAAGTAGGGGAGGGTGAAAAGGAGGGGACATGAAAGGAGGGGAGGGTTGAAAAGGAGGGAGGATGAAAAGAAGGGGAAGGTGAAAATTAGGGGAGGATGAAAAGGAGAGGATGAAAAGGAGGGGAGGGTGAAAAGGAGGGGAGGGTGAAAAGGAGGGGAGGGTGAAAAGGAGGGGAAGGTGAAAAGGAGGGGAAGGTGAAAAGGAGGGAAGGGTGAAAAGGAGGGAAGGGTGAAAAGGAGGAGAGGGTGAAAAGGAGGAGAGGGTGAAAAGGAGGGGAAGGTGAAAAGGAGGGAAGGGTGAAAAGGAGGGAAGGGTGAAAAGGAGGAGAGGGTGAAAAGGAGGAGAGGGTGAAAAGGAGGAGAGGGTGAAAAGGAGGAGAGGGTGAAAAGGAGGGGAAGGTGAAAAGGAGGGGACATGAAAGGAGGGGAGGGTGAAAAGGAGGGGAGGATGAAAGGTAGGGGAGGGTGAAAAGGAGGGGAGGATGAAAAGGAGAGGATGAAAGGTAGGGGAGGGTGAAAAGGAGGGGAGGATGAAAAGGAGAGGATGAAAGGTAGGGGAGGGTGGAAAGGAGGGGAGGGTGAAAAGGAGAGGAGGGTGAAAAGGAGGAGAGGGTGAAAAGGAGGGGAAGGTGAAAAGGAGGGGACATGAAAGGAGGGGAGGGTGAAAAGGAGGGGAGGATGAAAGGTAGGGGAGGGTGGAAAGGAGGGGAGGGTGAAAAGGAGAGGAGGGTGAAAAGTAGGGGAGGGTGAAAAGTAGGGGAGGGTGAAAAGTAGGGGAGGGTGAAAAGGAGGGGAGGGTGAAAAGGAGGGGAGGGTGAAAAGGAGGGGAGGGTGAAAAGGAGGGGAGGTGAAAAGGAGGGGATATAAAAGGAGGGGATGAAAAGGAGGGGAAGGTGAAAATTAGGGGATGATGAAAAGGAGAGGAGGATGAAAAGGGTGAAAGGAGGGGAGGGTGAAAAGGAGGGGACATGAAAGGAGGGGTGAAAAGGAGGAGAGGATGAAAAGGAGGAGAGGATGAAAAGGAGGGAGGATGAAAAGGAGGGGAGGATGAAAAGGAGGGAAGGTGAAAATGAGGGGATGATGAAAATGAGGAGTGAAAGGAGGGGAGGGTGAAAGGAGAGGAGGGTGAAAAGTAGGGGAGGGTAAAAAGGAGGGGACATGAAAGGAGGGGAGGGTGAAAAGGAGGGGAAGGTGAAAATTAGGGGAGGATGAAAAGGAGAGGATGAAAAGGAGGGGAGGGTGAAAAGGAGGGGAGGGTGAAAAGGAGGGGAGGGTGAAAAGGAGGGGAGGGTGAAAGGAGGGAAGGTGAAAATGAGGGAAGGGTGAAAATGAGGGAAGGGTGAAAAGGAGGAGAGGGTGAAAAGTAGGGGAGGGTGAAAAGGAGGGGACATGAAAGGAGGGGAGGGTGAAAAGGAGGGGACATGAAAGGAGGGGAGGGTGAAAAGGAGGGAGGATGAAAAGGAGGGGAAGGTGAAAATTAGGGGAGGATGAAAAGGAGAGGAGGGTGAAAAGGAGGGGAGGATGAAAAGGAGGAGAGGGTGAAAGGAGGAGAGGATGAAAAGGAGGGGACGGTGAAAAGGAGGGGACATGAAAGGAGGGGAGGGTGAAAAAAGGAGGGGAGGGTGAAAAGGAGGGGAGGGTGAAAAGGAGGGGAAGGTGAAAATTAGGGGATGATGAAAAGTAGGGGAGTGTGAAAGTAGGGGAGTGTGAAAAGGAGGGGAGGGTGAAAAGGAGGGGAGGGTGAAAAGGGGGGAGGATGAAAAGGAGGGGAGGATGAAAAGGAGAGGATGAAAATGAGGGAAGGTGAAAAGGAGGGGAGGATGGAAAAGGAGGGGAGGGTGAAAAGGAGGGGAGGGTGAAAAGGATGGGAAGGTGACAATTAGGGGAGGATGAAAAGGAGAGGATAAAAGGAGGGGAGGGTGAAAAGGAGGGGAGGATGAAAAGGAGGGAGGGTGAAAAGGAGGGAAGGTGAAAATTAGGGGATGATGAAAAGGAGGGGAGGGTGAAAAGGAGGGGAGGATGAAAAGGAGGGGAAGGTGAAAATTAGGGGAGGATGAAAAGGAGAGGATGAAAAGGAGGAGAGGGTGAAAAGGAGGAGAGGGTGAAAAGGAGGGGAGGGTTGAAAAGGAGGGGAGGGTGAAAAGGAGGGGAGGGTGAAAAGGAGGGGAGGTGAAAGGAGGGGAGGGTGAAAGGAGGGGAGGGTGAAAAGGAGGGGAGGGTGAAAAGGAGGGGAGGGTGAAATGAGGGAAGGGTGAAAAGGAGGAGAAGGTGAAAAGGAGGGGAGGGTGAAAATGAGGGGAAGGGTGAAAAGGAGGAGGGTGAAAAGGAGGAGAGGATGAAAAGGAGGGGAGGATGAAAAGGAGGGGAGGATGAAAAGGAGGGGAGGATGAAAGGAGGGGAGGGTTGAAAAGGAGGGGAGGGTGAAAAGGAGGGGAGGATGAAAAGGAGAGGATGAAAGGTAGGGGAGGGTGAAAGGAGGGAAGGATGAAAAGGAGAGGATGAAAGGTAGGGGAGGGTGGAAAGGAGGGAGGGTGAAAAGGAGAGGAGGGTGAAAAGGAGGGTAGGATGAAAGGAGAGGAGGGTGAAAAGTAGGGGAGGGTGAAAAGTAGGGGAGGGTGAAAAGGAGGGGACATGAAAGGAGGGGAGGGTGAAAAGGAGGGGAGGATGAAAAGGATGGGAAGGTGACAATTAGGGGAGGATGAAAAGGAGAGGATAAAAAGGACGGGGAGGGTGAAAAGGAGGGGAGGGTGAAAAGGAGGGGAGGGTGAAAAAGGAGGGGAGGGTGAAAAGGAGGGGAAGGCGAAAATTAGGGGATGATGAAAAGGAGGGGAGGGTGAAAGTAGGGGAGTGTGAAAAGGAGGGGAGGTGAAAAGGAGGGAGGATGAAAAGGAGGGGAGGATGAAAAGGAGGGGAAGGTGAAAAGGAGGGGAGGATGAAAAGGAGGGGAGGGTGAAAAGGAGGGTAGGATGAAAGGAGAGGAGGGTGAAAAGTAGGGGAGGGTGAAAAGTAGGGGAGGGTGAAAAGGAGGGGACATGAAAGGAGGGGAGGGTGAAAAGGAGGGGAGGATGAAAAGGATGGAAGGTGACAATTAGGGGAGGATGAAAAGGAGAGGATAAAAAGGAGGGGAGGGTGAAAAGGAGGGGAGTGTGAAAAGGAGGGGAGGGTGAAAAGGAGGGGAGGGTGAAAAGGAGGGGAGGATGAAAAGGAGGGGAGGATGAAAAGGAGAGGATGAAAATGAGGGGAAGGTGAAAAGGAGGGGAGGATGAAAAGGAGGGGAGGGTGAAAAGGAGGAGAGGGTGAAAAGGAGGGGAGGGTGAAAAGGATGGGAAGGTGACAATTAGGGGAGGATGAAAAGGAGAGGATAAAAAGGAGGGGAGGGTGAAAAGGAGGGGAGCGTGAAAAGGAGGAGAGGCTGAAAAGGAGGAGAGGCTGAAAAGGAGGAGAGGCTGAAAAGGAGGAGAGGCTGAAAAGGAGGGGAGGGTGAAAAGGAGGGGTGGGTGAAAAGGAGGGGTGGGTGAAAAGGAGGGGAAGGTGAAAAGGAGGGGAGGGTGAAAAGGAGGGGAAGGTGAAAAGGAGGGGAGGGTGAAAAGGAGGAGAGGGTGAAAAGGAGGAGAGGATGAAAAGGAGGGGAAGGTGAAAAGGAGGGGACATGAAAGGAGGGGAGGGTGAAAAGGAGGGGAGGGTGAAAAGGAGGGGAAGGCGAAAATTAGGGGATGATGAAAAGGAGGGGAGGGTGAAAGTAGGGGAGTGTGAAAAGGAGGGGAGGGTGAAAAGGAGGGGAGGGTGAAAGGAGGGGAGGATGAAAGGTAGGGGAAGGTGAAAAGGAGGGGAGGATGAAAAGGAGAGGATGAAAATGAGGGGAAGGTGAAAAGGAGGGGAGGATGAAAAGGAGGGGAGGGTGAAAAGGAGGAGAGGGTGAAAAGGAGGGGAGGGTGAAAAGGAGGGGAGGGTGAAAAGGATGGGAAGGTGACAATTAGGGGAGGATGAAAAGGAGAGGATAAAAAGGAGGGGAGGGTGAAAAGGAGGGGAGGATGAAAAGGAGGGGAGGGTGAAAAGGAGGGAAGGTGAAAATTAGGGGATGATGAAAAGGAGGGGAGGGTGAAAAGGAGGGGAAGGTGAAAATTAGGGGATGATGAAAAGGAGGGGAGGGTGAAAAGGAGGGGAAGGTGAAAATTAGGGGAGGATGAAAAGGAGGAGAGGGTGAAAAGGAGGAGAGGGTGAAAAGGAGGAGAGGGTGAAAAGGAGGGGAGGGTGAAAAGGAGGGGAGGGTGAAAAGGAGGGGAGGGTGAAAAGGAGGGGAAGGTGAAAAGGAGGGGAGGGTGAAAAGGAGGGGAGGGTGAAAAGGAGGGGAGGGTGAAAGGAGGGGAGGGTGAAAAGGAGGGAAGGGTGAAAAGGAGGAGAAGGTGAAAAGGAGGGGAGGGTGAAAATGAGGGAAGGGTGAAAAGGAGGAGAGGGTGAAAAGGAGGAGAGGATGAAAAGGAGGGGAGGATGAAAAGGAGGGGAGGATGAAAAGGAGGGGAGGGTGAAAGGAGGGGAGGGTGAAAAGGAGGGGAGGGTGAAAAGGAGGGGAGGGTGAAAAGGAGGGGAGGGTGAAAAGGAGGGGAGGGTGAAAAGGAGGGGAAGGTGAAAAGGAGGGGAGGGTGAAAAGGAGGGGAGGGTGAAAAGGAGGGGAGGGTGAAAGGAGGAGAAGGTGAAAAGGAGGGGAGGGTGAAAATGAGGGAAGGGTGAAAAGGAGGAGAGGGTGAAAAGGAGGAGAGGATGAAAAGGAGGGGAGGATGAAAAGGAGGGGAGGATGAAAAGGAGGGGAGGGTGAAAGGAGGGGAGGGTGAAAGGAGGGGACATGAAAGGAGGGGAGGATGACTGCCTAATATGTTCAAACGCTGCACAAACACACACATCATAATACACACACACACTTAAAATCGTATAAATTTAGATTTTTTTTTCAAAGCAGAATTATATTTTCCCCTTTGTTATGGCAAGCCTGAAACGATTTATACTTTTACTTTTGGTACTTAAGTATATTTGAGCAATTACATTTACTTTTGATACCAAAGTATATTTGAAACCAAATAGTTATAGACTTTTACTTAAGTAGTATTTTACTGGGTGACTTTCACTTGAGTCACTTTCTATGAAGGTATTTTTACTTGTACTTTTTTTCCCCAAGTATGATAGGGGGGAACTTTTTCCACCACTGCTCATCTCTGTACCCCACACATACAGATAATTGTAAGGTCCCTCAGGGCGAGCAGTGAATAAAAAAAAAAGATTAAACCACAAAAGTTTTCCAATGCCTCGCAAAGAAGGGCACCTATTGGTAGATGAGTAGAAATCAAATAAAACAAGGCCAAATATACAACATAGTTGCTTACCAAGACGACATTGAATGTTCGAGTGGCTTAGTTACAGTTTGGACTTAAAATCATTTTGAAAATTCTATGGCAAGACTTGAAAATGGCTGTCTAACAATGACTAACAACCAACTTGACAGAGCGTGAAGAATAAAAAAATGTGCAAATATTGTACAATTCAGGTGTGCAAAAGCTCTTTGAGACTCTGTAATCGCTGCCAAAAGGTGATTTTAACACATATTGACTCAGGGGCTTGAGTACTTATCTAATCAAGATAGTGTTGTATTTTTCATAAATGATTTACAAACTTTAGAATTTTTCATCCACTTTTACAGGGTATTTTGTGTAGATCGTTGACACAAAAATAAATAAATGCAACTTTTTTTTTTTTTTTTTTTTATCGACCAAGTCGTCGTCTGTTCTTTCGTCCAATCGATTGGTCAAATTTGTTTTAAATGTATTATACAATATGTTGACACATCCTATGTGTTTTAATCAAATCAACTATATTCACTGAGCTTGTCTGATGCTTTAAGCACACTGTTTGATTAAATAATTAAGACGCACAAATAACTAGGGGGAGTCCGACCAGCAATTGATTTGATTGTGCCGGGCTCAGACTTGCAGCGCTGTGTTAAAAAAGACAGCGAGTGACTGTGACTAGAACCCGTTGTCTCTCTCTCCCCCCTGTTGTAGCGACCACCACAGAAATCAAAGTGTTTATCGAGCTGTCCATGTTGCTGAAACTGCAAGATAATTACAGCTATTTCTGACTGAAAAGTTCTGTTCCCGAAATCACCAATTTGTTTAGGAAAAACTTTCCATATTCCCTCAATCCTTGCTCTCTTTCCATGACACAAGTATGCATCTCATGCATGTGACCAAAGACCTAATGGCACGTGACTAGTATTACTACAGATCGTTGGTTGTGTTATTGTTACTCCAGAATGTCCATTATTCAGGATGACGAGTTGGGCGGGATAGTATTTTTCCTAAACTGTAATTGTTTTTTCTAATAAATTGACAGTTATGACGGAAGCCTGGAGGTTTTTATTATAGGGGTCAAGATACTGTATTTCCACATGTCCAGGTGACAAGGGCCACACTGATAAGTCCAGCTTGGATCCCAAGTTTCTAAACCATACCAAACCAGCTTTCCTATAGTGTCACCATATTACTGGAATTGAGTTAGTGTGATCATAATCATTAGGATATTATAGCGATCTGTAGTACGTCCTAAATGCACCCCAGTCTTCGGATGTGAGCTAAACAGTGCAATTGCACTTGAGATGCCTTTTAAAGTGAACTCATCATTTCCAAACGTTTAGGGCAGTTGAATGCTGCTCTGCGATCTATTAACAGAAAGGGTTGCATTAAATAGACTGAGTTTGCTTTAGCCTGCCTGGAGTACCAGGACTTTTCCCATTAACTTCTTATGGCTGCAGGGGCAGTATTGAGTAGCTTGGATGAAAAGGTGCCCAGAGGAAACTGTCTGCTCCTCAGTCTCAGTTGCTTATATATGCATATTATTATTAGTATTGGATAGAAAAACACTCTGAAGTTTCTAAAACTGTTTGAATGAAGTCTGAGTATAACCGAAGTCATACGGCAGGCAAAAACCTGAGAAAAAAATCCAACCAGGAAGTGGGAAATCTGAGGTTTGTAGGTTTTCAACTCATCGCCTATCAAATACACAGTGGGATATGGGTCATTTTGCACTTCCTAAGGCTTCCACTAGATGTCAACAGTCACTAGATGTCAACAGTTAGAACCTTGTCTGATGCTTCTACTGTGAAGTGGGGCCGAATGAGAGGGGATTGAGTAAGGTCTACCATGACCTGAACATGTGATGACCATGCGCGTTCATGTGAGAGCGAGCTCTGTTCTATCCCACTTCTGAAGACAAAAGGAATTCTCCGGTTGGAACATTATTGAAGATTTATGTTAAAAACATCCTAAAGATTGATTCAATACATCGTTTGACATGTTTCTACTGACTGTTACGGAACTTTTTGATATTTCGTCTGCTTTTAGTGAACGCGCTAGGAATATTTTCTAGGAATATTTATGTCCGTTGCGTTATGCTAATTACTGTCAGTTGATGATTACGCTCCCGGACCCGGGATGGGGAGTTAGAGGTTAAGGAGAAGTGGATCTAAAATTCCATGTATAACACTTGATCTTTAATCAACGTTTATTATGAGTATTTCTGGAAATTGACGTGGCTCTCTGCATAATCACCGGATGTTTTTGGAACTACTGAACATAATTCACCAATGTATACTGAGATTTTTTGATATAAATATGAACTTTACCGAACAAAACATGCATGTATTGTGTAACATGAAGTCCTAGGAGTGTCATCTGATGAATATCATCAAAGGTTAGTGATTAATTTTATCTCTATTTGTGCTTTTTGTGACTCCTGTCTTTGGCTGGAAAAATGCATGTGTTTTCTGTGATTTGGAGGTGACCAAACATAATAGTTTGTGGTGCTTTCGCTGTAAAGCCTTTTTGAAATCGGACACTGTGGTGGGATTAACGACAAGATTACCTTTAAAATGGTATAAGTTCGTTGTATGTTTGAGGAATTTTAATTATGAGATTTCTGTTGTTTGAATTTGGCACCCTGCACTTTCACTGGCTGTTGTCATACTGTCATACCGATCCCTTTAACGGGATTGTAGCCCTAAAAAGTTCAACAAGTTAGCCGATCAAGTAAAGTATTTGAAATGATTTCGAACTGTATTTGAATCCTGGTCTGCCCAGCTTCTAGCCGGAGGACGCTAGCCTGGCAGTGAGATTTATGTCACCAGTCACTAGGTGTTTCAACATGTGAATGAATATTTTTCAGACCCTCTGAATTATGGATAACTCCCAATTCACATCTGATGTCCTGCCTTGTTTGTTTGGGCTCACTGAGTGTGTGCATGTATGGGTGTGTGTGTGTGTATATATATGTGTGTGAGGGAGGCAGGGAGGGAGGCAGGCAGGCAGGCAGACAGAGGCAGAGGGAGGCAGAGAGAGAGTGTGTGTATGTGTGTGTCTTACCCTCAGTCATACAGAAGACTCTGAGGAAGGCTAGTAGCTGGGTAGAGATTGGAGGATCGCTGCAGTGCAGGGCAAAGATACTGGACCTGATGAGGGGGGAGAGAGAGGCAAAGAGGGCAAGAGAAAGAGTAAAAAAATAAACATCACAGTACAGACACAACAACTTCTCCAATTCACATTACCCTTTGCACACACAGATATGACCTCATAAAGCTAGACCAGTAGACCCCACAGGACCTTGTAGCCCCAACCGAAAAAAAAAACTTCCACAACTAATCCCTGTATGACGTGAACCATCTAAAACCCTGATCAGTGGCTTGGTAGGTACAGTAGATGTTAATGGTGGCCAGTGGCCCATTATTAACCCAGGCCCACTCACGTTTAGCATGGAGGCCGAACCATGATCCCCTGATGCAATTTTAATAGCCACTCAATCAATTACAAGCAAGAGAGAGTGAATGAGCAAGAGACAGAGAGACCACTACACCACGGGTGACCAGGCTGGTGGGGTGACCAGGCTGGTGAGCCGGTGTGGGTGCTGGCTTCTGTTCCAGCCAAGCAGAATTGTTTTTGGGGCTTTGGTCATTTGAAATCTATCCAGAATAGACATTGCATCATTGTCTCAGAATAGGTCTCTATACCATGAGAGAACCTTTCCATCCTCCCCTTGACATTTCCATCAACGGGAAGCTTAATCATTTTATCATTACATTAATATCATGCAGCCCTCCCCCTCTGTCATTTTAAACGCTTTTTAATCTCTTATTGACAGGGCATTCTGGAAATTAGATTAGAAAGCCATTGTTGAACTGAAATTGGTACTTCATGCAGGTATAACCAAGGATGTGATATTTTCCGAATCACATACTATTTGTCTGATGATTTAGGCATATGTACTTTGGCTGGTGCCCTCATCGATTGTGTTTCCGCTTATAAATGTCTGGGCATCTGAATGGATAAAAAGCTATCGTTTAAAAAGCATGTTGAGTAGTTAAGAAATTAAGAATTCAAATAGGCTTCTTCTATAGGAACAGGTCTGGTCTTCATTAAAGAGCAGAAACCTAAATCATTCTGGTTAATGACCATGGCGATATGGTCTATATGAATGCAGCTGCCACTGTACTGAAGCCATTGGACGAACTGTATCATAGTGCATTGTGCTTTATTACGGGAGATGTTTCAGTAGACATCGTTGCATTTTGTATCAGAAAGTAGGCCGGCCCGCTTTGAAGTCTCATAGATCGTTGCAATGTGCCTAGAAAGCCTTCTTGCATAAACTTCCGCCATACCCAACTTCAAACCTAACCTTCAGACCTATAAGTTACCAGACCCGGACTCAATCTCCACCAAGTTAGATAAATATGCTTTAAGTTTCTTAGCACCTCTCATGTGGAATGATCCCCAGAGTTGGTACCTCTAGGCCGATTCAGGCAGAGGGCCTTTTAACTGAAGAATCTGTGACTCATATGATTGTGTTTTGCTTTTCGTGTATAGCATAATTGATGTGTGTATACAGTAGATATGTGTAGTATAATTGATGTGTATATACCGTAGATATGTATAGTATAATTGGTGTGTGTATAGTATAATTGTTGTGTATATACAGTAGATATGTATAGTATAATTGTTGTGTATATACCGTAGATATGTATAGTATAATTGATGTGTATATACCGTAGATGTGTAGTATAATTGTTGTGTATATACCGTAGATATGTATAGTATAATTGTTGTGTATATACCGTAGATATGTATAGTATAATTGTTGTGTATATACCGTAGATATGTACAGTATAATTGTTGTGTATATACCGTAGATATGTGCAGTATAATTGTTGTGTATATACAGTAGTTATGTATACTGTGATTGATGTGTGTATACAGTAGATGTGTAGTATAATTGATGTGTATATACAGTAGATATGTATAGTATAATTGATGTGTATATACCGTAGATATGTATAGTATAATTGTTGTGTATATACAGTAGATATGTGTAGTATAATTGACGTGTATATACCGTAGATATGTACAGTATAATTGTTGTGTATATACCGTAGATATGTATAGTATAATTGATGTGTATATACCGTAGATATGTATAGTATAATTGTTGTGTATACAGTGCCTTGCGAAAGTATTCGGCCCCCTTGAACTTTGCGACCTTTTGCCACATTTCAGGCTTCAAACATAAAGATATAAAACTGTATTTTTTTGTGAAGAATCAACAAGTGGGACACAATCATGAAGTGGAACGACATTTATTGGATATTTCAAACTTTTTTAACAAATCAAAAACTGAAAAATTGGGCGTGCAAAATTATTCAGCCCCCTTAATTAAGTTAATACTTTGTAGCGCCACCTTTTTCTGCGATTACAGCTGTAAGTCGCTTGGGGTATGTCTCTATCAGTTTTGCACATCGAGAGACTGAAATTTTTTCCCATTCCTCCTTGCAAAACAGCTCGAGCTCAGTGAGGTTGGATGGAGAGCATTTGTGAACAGCAGTTTTCAGTTCTTTCCACAGATTCTCGATTGGATTCAGGTCTGGACTTTGACTTGGCCATTCTAAAACATAAATGGCCAATTTCTTAGTATTTTTAATTTATTTGCAAATTATGGTGGAAAATAAGTATTTTGGTCACCTACAAACAAGCAAGATTTCTGGCTCTCACAGACCTGTAACTTCTTCTTTAAGAGGATCCTCTGTCCCCCCCACTGGTTACCTGTATTAATGGCACCTGTTTGAACTTGTTATCAGTATAAAAGACACCTGTCCACAACCTCAAACAGTCACACTCCAAACTCCACTATGGCCAAGACCAAAGAGCTGTCAAAGGACACCAGAAACAAAATTGTAGACCTGCACCAAGCTGGGAAGACTGAATCTGCAATAGGTAAGCAGCTTGGTTTGAAGAAATCAACTGTGGGAGCAATTATTAGGCAATGGAAGACATACAAGACCACTGATAATCTCCCTCGATCTGGGGGTCCACGCAAGATCTCACCCCGTGGGGTCAAAATGATCACAAGAACGGAGAGCAAAAATCCCAGAACCACACGGGGGGACCTAGTGAATGACCTGCAGAGAGCTGGGACCAAAGTAACAAAGCCTACCATCAGTAACACACTACGCCGCCAGGGACTCAAATCCTGCAGTGCCAGACGTGTCCCCCTGCTTGTCCATGTCCAGGCCCGTCTGAAGTTTGCTGGAGAGCATTTGGATGATCCAGAAGAAGATTGGGAGAATGTCCTATGGTCAGATGAAACCAAAATATAACTTTTTGGTAAAAACTAAACTTGTCGTGTTTGGAGGACAAAGAATGCTGAGTTACATCCAAAGAACACCATACCAAAGGTGAAGCATGGGGGTGGAAACGTCATGCTTTGGGGCTTTTTTTCTGCAAAGGGACCAGGACGACTGATCCGTGTAAAGGAAAGAATGGGGCCATGTATCGTGAGATTTTGAGTGAAAACCTCCTTCCATCAGCAAGGGCATTGAAGATGAAACATGGCTGGGTCTTTCAGCATGACAATGATCCCAAACACACCGCCCGGGCAACGAAGGAGTGGCTTCGTAAGAAGCATTTCAAGGTCCTGGAGTGGCCTAGCCAGTCTCCAGATCTCAACCCCATAGAAAATCTGTGGAGGGAGTTGAAAGTCCGTGTTGCCCAGCAACAGCCCCAAAACATCACTGCTCTAGAGGAGATCTGCATGGAGGAATGGGCCAAAATACCAGCAACAGTGTGTGATAACCTTGTGAAGACTTACAGAAAACGTTGACCTCTGTCATTGCCAACAAAGGGTATATAACAAAGTATTGAGATAAACTTTTGTTATTGACCAAATACTTATTTTCCACCATAATTTGCAAATAAATTCATTAAAAATCCTACTATGTGATTTTCTGGATTTTTTTCATCTCATTTTGTCTGTCATAGTTGAAGTGTACCTATGATGAAAATTACAGGCCTCATCTTTTTAAGTGGGAGAACTTGCACAATTGGTGGCTAAATACTAAATACTTTTTAAACTAAATACTTTTTTGCCCCACTGTATGTATAGTATAATTGATGTGTATATACAGTAGATATGTATAGTATAATTGGTGTTTATTGATGTGTTCATGCAGGTGGTATCAGAAGGACTCCCTGCTTCAATAAAGGTTGAATAAAAATAAGATCTATGAAGAAGACGGAGAAGGAGTTATGAGCCACATCGGGCTCTGGTCAAATGTAGTGCACTATAAAGGAATAGGCTGTGGTTTGAGACACAGACTTAGTCTCCCAGTGTAGCCTTTGTTTTAAAAGTAAACTCTCCTCTCCTGGATCCACTAGCTCTGGGTAATGTAATAGTAATGCTGCTAGACTAGAGCGGGCCTCAGTAATGTGTTTGCAGTGTAATAATATCGGCCATGTCCTGCCAATTGTCACATTGATCAATTCACTGAAATGCAGGAAAATATTGCCTTCCTGAAATTACCTCCATCTCTGACATAATTGAGAGATACCATCTATTTCTCTCTCACTCTACCCCTCTCCCAGTTTCCCTCCCTACCACTTCCCCCCCCCCCTCCCTACTTATGAGGGGATTCCTGTGTGTATGCGTGTGTCTCTACTTACGAGGGGATGCCAGCGCGGGCCAGCACCTCCGCCTTCATGGCGTACAGCCGTTCACTCTTGGACACCCCCAGTTTGATCTTGACTCTGTCATGGGCATTCTCCTGGAAGAAGAAGCCGTTGTGGATCACAAACTCAGCGTTGGATCGCGTCCCGTAGAAGATGTAGATCTGAGGACAGAGAAGAGAACAGCCACTCAACATAAAAGGGATGGTTCAGTATTTTACAACTTATATCTTAGCTGCTTCCTCCCCCTGCTGAAAGTATATGGGCCAGGAGTAACTGTTATGCATGGTGTGGCTTTCTTCAAACTTCACTAGATAGCTGAACTTCCCCTTTATCATCGGACTCCAACTCAACCTCTAAAAAGGCTATTGTACGTTGGTATGGGTTGGCTCAGCAATGTGGTGAACATTCCACCTCCTATTCCCTCTACCATTTTCCCTCATAACCATGATATCATGTCTGATCTAGTGGAAGCTTCACAGGAGCACAGAGAATCCCCACACCACACCCGTATGGCTCCAACATATTACATCCACATTTACAGATAGCAGAAGGGAACGGGTGAGAGGGAAAGCTGGAGAGAGGGGTAGGGGCAGGGGACAGATAGGAGGAGGAGTGATAAAGCTTAGTAGGTAAATGTAGCTTAGTGGTTTGTGTCTCTGTGAGCTCAGGCCGAGTCTGCATCTCAAATGCCTTTTCCCTATGTAGTGCACTACTTTTGACCAGGGCCCGTAGACCTGTAGAGCACCATATATGGAACAGGGTGCTATTTGGGACACACACTCTGTGAGCTCAGGGCACTTTGGCCGGATGGTGATATCTGCCAGAGGAATCATGGGATCAAGCGCTCCATTCCCCGTCACCCTACCCCCTGCGGTCTCTCTGAATCTTATCAAATAATTCCCATTCTAAAGAGAAAGAGGTGGACTTCCATACTGTAGGGAGGGGGAGCACCAGAGGGTGAGAGAGAGGAGTGGGAGGTAGAAGAGGGAGCAATAGAGGTTGGTTGTGTCGTGATTCTCCAGCCTTCTCCCAAAGTATGGATTTAACAGCTGCGGAAACTCCCTCCAGCCAATGCTTACACCAATTCTTCAACCCTCCCTCCAGCCAATGCTTATACCAATTCTTCAACCCTCCCTCCAGCCAATGCTTATACCAATTATTCAAACCTCCCTCCAGCCAATGCTTACACAAATTCTTCAAACCTCCCTCCAGCCAATGCTTACACAAATTCTTCAAGCCTCCCTCCAGCCAATGCTTACACCAATTCTTCAAACCTCCCTCCAGCCAATGCTTACACCAATTCTTCAAACCTCCCTCCAGCCAATGCTTACACAAATTCTTCAAACCTCCCTCCAGCCAATGCTTACACCAATTCTTCAAACCTCCCTCCAGCCAATGCTTACACCAATTATTCAAACCTCCCTCTAGCCAATGCTTACACAAATTATTCAAACCTCCCTCCAGGCAATGCTTACACCAATTCTATGCTTTTAAATCCATGACATGGAGTGTGGAAGTGCATACTTCTGTAAAAGGTGGAGAATTGTGATGCAGCCAGTGAGTAAGTGACAGGGAAGGAGTGAAACAATAACACACTGCTTTAGAGCAGAGGGTTGGACCGTTAAGCCTGGCTAGGTCCAGCTGACTCACACCCAGCTCTGGCATGGCCTTCTCCCTGACATAACATCAACAACAGTCAACCAGTCTGTCAAGGCCTCTCAGAGGTGAACATAATGTCACCCCTACAACACAACTAGTGATACTCAGGCCAGAGACTGAATCAATTACAGAGTATGGCTTTACAGACAGCTTGAGCTTTCAGGAGTGTGTTTGACTTGTACAGCTGGCTATCAAGGTCGAGTTCATTCAAATTGCAGAATACAATTGAACTCTGAACTGTGTGATGGACAACAAATAATACATAGGAAACAAACAAAAGAAGATACTTGCAACATTCATTTAGGGAACTGTTGTGGCTGTTAAAAGTAACCCAGATGGAGGGAGTTGACAGTTGATTTAGAACCAACTGCCTTTTGATTGACATACATGATGCAATCAGATCTTACACAACCCAACATGATGTATAGTTCAAATAAGTCATGGCCCATAGGGCAGGGTCCTCTTGTTTCTGTAGCATGAGGCCGCTTGGTGTACATGTACACCCCTGGACAATTTGTATAGTAGCTAAAGAGTCCATGCTACCCTGCCCCGACTCACCTGTTCATTCTCTTTGTAGTCCTGCAGAGCCACACACTCACACCGGTCATCCTCCAGGTTGTAACCAGTGGTGATCTGAACAACACACAAACTGTAATTCATCCATTCACTGATTGATTTGAACCAGTCCTTGATTCGCTTCAATTAGGTTTTTCCAACAGCCACTAATCAAACATATTTAAAAATCAAAACAAACTGTACAGTCAAAATGAATAGAGTAGTTATACTTTAGCGCTGCAGTGAATTCTGGGAGCTTCTTCACTGACTGACTGGCCATACAATTTGCAGCACATTTATTTTATAATACATGACCAGCTTCTCTCCTAGTATTAAAAGAGCTGTGTATCCATCATCCATTCCTTTAATAACAAGACTAACCAACAAAATAAGAACATTTATTTAAAATTGTAAGAATGTATTAGTTTAGCATAAATAATCAAGGTCTGTATCAATACAGATACTTCCCCAGATTCTGAGTTAGTGAGAGGTTTACACAAAAAGGCAGAAATGAAGGACATTGAATGAACCCATACAATTATCACCAGTGAGAATAACAACATACTCAAGGAACTGGAGCTAAAGAACAGCAATAAAATGTGGAAATATGTTGGAAGTTGTAACCTATTTTTATTAAACAAACACCAAGGGAATATACAGAAAGACATTTCAGTCTTTAAATGACTTGTTTCAGCAATGTATCGGGTCTTCACAAAAACATATCTAATTTGAGGGGCGTAAATGCAGTTAACATGCATACTAAAGGAGGGGATATTATTGCTCTGTTACAAATCAGTCACTAAACACAATCAAAGCCAAATGATTCAAATAAGTAACAGATGCCCATGAGATAAGCGTAATCAACTGAGGAAAACACAGTCTGTGTGGTTTCTCTCAAATCTATAATTATTTTTCAGAATAATTTAAAACCTTTCAAATAGTGGGAAGTGTGCAGTAGTGCTTCAGTCATGCAATAGCCATGCAATAGGCGTGCTTCAGCCATGCAATAGGCGTGCTTCAGCCATGCAATAGGCGTGCTTCAGCCATGCAATAGGCGTGCTTCAGCCATGCAATAGGCGTGCTTCAGCCATGCAATAGGCGTGCTTCAGCCATGCAATAGGCGTGCTTCAGCCATGCAATAGGCGTGCTTCAGCCATGCAATAGTGATCTAATACGTATGTAGTAGGGTGTTTGTAGTACTCACCAGGCCGTTGGTATGGTTACACATGTCCCAGAGAGGGATGAGGGCAAGGGTGACACGGCTACCGTCTTCTGTAGGGATCTGGTTCTGACGGGTCATCACTGAGGAAACCGCCCATCTATAGGGATTAAAAGTCACGACCGGCTGATGAAAACATGAAATGCTGGTCACAATTTGATAAAAGCAGACAGAAAATGTGTTCGTTCGACACGGTGGGATCTTTTTGTGTTGGCAAAATAAATTAGAGAAATGGAGGTGGAAATGCACATTTTGATATACTGTATTAATCATCATATCGACAGAAAACCTTTTAACTTGTATTTTTACATTCGGTACATAGGAATTTAATGGCAAAAGTCATTTTTATGTGCACTATTTCATCACCCACATACTTTTACCAGTTTGATGGAAACATCTCTGGTGGGAAAATGTGCATATTGTTTTATGCAGATGAGAATATACACACAGGGGAGGTGGAGGAAAGCCATTTAAAAAGCAGGCCAACACCCACACACACACACACACACACACACACACACACACACACACACACACACAGGGGAGGTGGAGGAAAGCCATTTAAAAAGCAGGCCAACACCCACACACACACACACACACACACACACACACACACACAGGGGAGGTGGAGGAAAGCCATTTATAAAGCAGGCAGACAGAAACACACCAACCTGTAGTCGTCGAACGTAAAGGCGTCCTTCAAGGGCAGTTTACTGGTGGTCAGATGAGTCTGGAAATTGAAGGTGAGGAAGAGAGAAAAGGAGAGAAGAACAGATGGAGAGAAATGGAGTGAGGGAAAGAAAGGGATAGATGGAGAGAGAAGAACAGATGGAGAGAAATGGAGTGAGGAGGGAAAGAAAGGGATAGATGAGAGAGAAGAACAGATGGAGAGAAATGGAGTGAGGAGGGAAAGAAAGGGATAGATGGAGAGAGAAGAACAGATGGAGAGAAATGGAGTGAGGAGGGAAAGAAAGGGATAGATGGAGAGAGAAGAACAGATGAGAGAAATGGAGTGAGGGAAAGAAAGGGATAGATGGAGAGAGAAGAACAGATGGAGAGAAATGGAGTGAGGAGGGAAAGAAAGGGATAGATGGAGAGAAGAAAAGATGGAGAGAAATGGAGTGAGGGAAAGAAAGGGATAGATGGAGAGAAGAACAGATGGAGAGAAATGGAGTGAGGAGGGAAAGAAAGGGATAGATGGAGAGAGAAGAAAAGATGGAGAGAAATGGAGTGAGGGAAAGAAAGGGATAGATGGAGAGAAGAAAAGATGGAGAGAAATGGAGTGAGGGAAAGAAAGGGATAGATGGAGAGAGAAGAACAGATGGAGAGAAATGGAGTGAGGAGGGAAAGAAAGGGATAGATGGAGAGAGAAGAAAAGATGGAGAGAAATGGAGTGAGGGAAAGAAAGGGATAGATGGAGAGAAGAAAAGATGGAGAGAAATGGAGTGAGGAGGGAAAGAAAGGGATAGATGGAGAGAGAAGAACAGATGGAGAGAAATGGAGTGAGGAGGGAAAGAAAGGGATAGATGGAGAGAGAAGAACAGATGGAGAGAAATGGAGTGAGGAGGGAAAGAAAGGGATAGATGGAGAGAGAAGAACAGATGGAGAGAAATGGAGTGAGGAGGGAAAGAAAGGGATAGATGGAGAGAGAAGAACAGATGGAGAGAAATGGAGTGAGGAGGGAAAGAAAGGGATAGATGGAGAGAGAAGAACAGATGGAGAGAAATGGAGTGAGGAGGGAAAGAAAGGGATAGATGGAGAGAGAAGAACAGATGGAGAGAAATGGAGTGAGGAGGGAAAGAAAGGGATAGATGGAGAGAGAAGAAAAGATGGAGATAAATGGAGTGAGGGAAAGAAAGGGATAGATGGAGAGAGAAGAAAAGATGGAGAGAAATGGCGTGAGGGAAAGAAAGGGATAGATGGAGAGAGAAGAACAGATGGAGAGAAATGGAGTGAGGAGGGAAAGAAAGGGATAGATGGAGAGAGAAGAAAAGATGGAGATAAATGGAGTGAGGGAAAGAAAGGGATAGATGGAGAGAGAAGAAAAGATGGAGAGAAATGGCGTGAGGGAAAGAAAGGGATAGATGGAGAGAGAAGAACAGATGGAGAGAAATGGAGTGAGGGAAAGAAAAACACAAAACAGTGAAATGTCATCCTGACGATGCCTAACATCCTAAAAAGTGTGTGAAATGTCATCATGCTGCTGCCTAACATCCTAAAAACAGTGTGTGAAATGTCATCCTGACGATGCCTAACATCCTAAAAACAGTGTGTGAAATGTCATCCTGACGATGCCTAACATCCTAAAAACAGTGTGTGAAATGTCATCATGCTGCTGCCTAACATCCTAAAAACAGTGTGTGAAATGTCATCATGCTGCTGCCTAACATCCTAAAAACAGTGTATGTTAGCGTGGTGTATGTTAGCGTTTGTGTGCGTCAGCGGTGTGAGGATTAGGGTGGCGTTAGCCCCCCATACATCACTGTCAACTTAATGTGTTGTGTTGTGCTTCATCAATTTAGAGAACCACCGGTGCCACAGAAATCTACATTTAAAGCCCCACACTGGATGCCTCCAAGGGCTCATTTCCAACCTAGCAGGAGGTAGAGGTGGAGGGAGAGGACTAGTACAATACGCAGCTAGAAAGAGATATAGGTGGGGGGAGATAAGGGTGTGGTGGAGGGGGGAAAGAGGGATAAGTAGAGATGGAGAGAGAGAGCAGAGCACCTGTGCTTCCCCAACATGCAAAGTGAGCTGCAGCAAAAAGACTCCAGTTCAGTAGGAAGGAACCCACAGTAAGACAGGGAGTCCCCAAATATTGAAGACAGGGGATGGAATAATACCCCAGGTAGACTGCAGCCTCCTCCCTCCCCCTGGTTTTGACAGAGAAGAAGTGTAGTGGGATGGAGGAGCAGCGTTGAGCCTCGTCCTGCTCTGCTCTGACAGCCATTAAAAGATAAGCGTCTAGACTAGCAGATGGATCCTAGTGGGAGAGGTGTAGTGTCGACGTGGAGCCCAGCAGCCAGGCCTGATCCTGGGCTGGGCCCTGCCTGCTACCAGCCTGTGGAAGGTTAGATCGATGGACAGATACCTGGAGAGGCACTCTTCCTTCCAATGGGTTCTACTCCAGATGGCCTGCTACACTCACTGGGTTCTACTCCAGATGGCCTGCTACACTCACTGGGTTCTACTCCAGATGGCCTGCTACACTCACTGGGTTCTACTCCAGATGGCCTGCTACATTCACTGGGTTCTACTCCAGATGGCCTGCGACACTCACTGGGTTCTACTCCAGATGGCCTGCGACACTCACTGGGTTCTACTTCAGATGGCCTGCGACACTCACTGGGTTCTACTTCAGATGGCCTGCGACACTCACTGGGTTCTACTTCAGATGGCCTGCGACACTCACTGGGTTCTACTTCAGATGGCCTGCGACACTCACTGGGTTCTACTTCAGATGGCCTGCGACACTCACTGGGTTCTACTTCAGATGGCCTGCGACACTCACTGGGTTCTACTTCAGATGGCCTGCGACACTCACTGGGTTCTACTTCAGATGGCCTGCTACACTCACTGGGTTCTACTTCAGATGGCCTGCTACACTCACTGGGTTCTACTTCAGATGGCCTGCTACACTCACTGGGTTCTACTTCAGATGGCCTGCTACACTCACTGGGTTCTACTTCAGATGGCCTGCTACACTCACTGACAACAGCCTATCCCATCCCACCTTCACAGGGGGGTGAATATCTATAGGAGACACATGCATTAAAAACTCACTGACTGACTACCCAATTCTAACAAGAGGACTGTGTGTGTGTGTGGGGTGGGGTGGGGGGGGGGGGGGGGTAGTCCCAGCCACTCAAACATGTACAGAAGGTACAATCAGGTCAATTCAATTCAAAGCCAATGCGACAACATAATTTTCCAGCCCGGTCATCTGCGGCCACCCGCCTTGGAAAAGAGAGAGAGAGAGAGGCTGACATTGACAGTAGTCATTACATTGTCACCGGCTCCCAACCTGAGCAGAGGACATGACAGAGGAAAGAAGGAGGGGGGTTCAAAAAGAGGGAGGGATGAGTAGGGAGAAGTAGAGGAGAACAAAAGGAGAGAGCAAGAAAGAGCAAAGATGTGAGAGGGAGTGTGGAGAGGGGGAGGGGCTGAGAGGAGATGTAGTGAAGAGGGGAAATATGGACAGTACACACACCTTTCACAAACACGCCCTCTAAAGAATACATTGCTCAAATCAACCCAGAAGGAGAGTTCAACTACAACACCATGGCCATGAGGCTTCCAACACATCTTCATTAGAATATTACTGATGCTGCTGGAACCACCACTCACCTTCTATTTTATTATCATTACCACAGTTGTTTTGTTTCCTTGTGGTTGCTTATTGGGTCTTTGGTTTAAAGCTACAGTATAACACTTATTATATAATTATTAATAATGTGATGATATCAGTATTATTATATGGTAACAGACACCCAACTATACCTATAACTCACCATTACCATCTAGTGGTAATGATGGTACTGTCTTTTCAGAGACAGGCCACCTGCAGTCTGTCAAGGCAACAAAACAGCACATTTCTGTCAAGTAGCACCCACTTTATGATTCACTCTTCTGCTTAATTCAGTCAATTGTATGAAAGCAAATATTGTAGGGACAAAAGCAACCAAAATGCTTCACCTAGATAGCAGGGATTGGTATGAGTACTCCATTCAAGGTTAATATTAGATTACTAATGAGTAATTAGCAAGTGAAATGTACGATCCCTGACAAAAATAAAAGTATATCTTAGACATGTTTACTTTTTGTAGAGTATGTGAAGCACATTGAAAATATGTTTAAAATGACATGCCTTAAATATGGTTTGATGAATGGGTACTAGCAAGGACTAGTAATAAACCATCTCGTTCAACTGAGAACTAACATTTCATCAAAAAACATGTCAACACACACACACACACACACACACACACACACACACCAGTCCAGATCAACCAAGAGACAATGACAAACGAACTATTGCCATCATGAATATTTCATGTCTTGACAGTAATGTGAATGTTGTTCTCTTCCCTAATTGACAGTTATTTGATGACTGAGTCAGACACAAAGCATCCCAACTAAAGAAAGTGAAAATCATTTGGAGAAAAATATTATTTTTTATTTCTCCTTCTTTGATAAAGAGACTAGAGAACCTAGAGTAGTCTAGTCTCTGTCCCAAATGGCACCCTACTCAATACATAGTGTATACATTTAGACTAGAGCCCTATGGCTCGAATGCACTATATAGGGAATAGGGTCACATTTAGGACGCATCCCTAGTCTTCATTGGTTTGATCAAAGGGAAAGCAAACATGTCAGTTAATAACTTCAAATTAGCATACTGGGAGAGAGATTTGCATCACAATTTGTCTTGCGTTTCTTCTAAATCATAATAAAATGTAATCACATTGTCTCTCCGTTTTCCTGACTGAAGGTACAGCTACCTACCTACAGACAAACTGGACCTTTCAAACTAAATAGCTATGGAGAGTAGAGGTACTGGCATCAATCCCTAAGAAAAGCACCATTGGCCATTTAACCATTGTGAATGTTCTATCTATGAAGCCTTTATAATACTATGCAGCTCTCATTGAGATTTGAGTCATATTTTGCTTGGGAACCTTGTGAAAGATGAAATGTGAATAAATAATGTGTTGTATTGTGGTAAATGGTACACATCTACAAACACCATATCCCAAATGGCACCCTATATAGTAACTTCTTTTCACCAGAGCCCCATGGACCCTTCTCAAATTCAGTGCCCGACAGTATATAAGGAATAGCAAAAGTAGTGCACTATATAGGATGTATCCACCGATCACACAGGAGTGGTCTTCAGTTCAGACCAGTGGTATTAAAGTTGTAGGGGAACAGCAGTGGGATAGGCAACAAATTAAGAATACAGATTATTGTATGGAACAATATATAAACGTTTTTGAGAAAGATCATTTGAAGAAAACATTATTTTTTTTAGTAAATGTATTTATTGGTTTATTTTCATTCTGATAAGAGGACGCATCCCTAGTAATGAAAATGTTTTTTATTTTTAAGGTTGTGTCATTAGATTTGGGGTCGGGTCACGAGAAATTGTTGTGAAAAAAAAATGGGATCCCAGAAATTCTGGCAGAAAAACATTAGGTCCCCGCTGAGTTTGAATACCACTGGTTCAGACTGTAAGAGGTAAAAAGCTCCCCCTGTTGGTTACTGTGGTATTTAAAAGACAAGTTCCCTGCCACTTTCTATGCTACTGGCAGCTTATCAGGACTTGTGAAATTGGGTGCAAGAGGCCATTCTGCAGCTGCTCTCCTCATCTCCCTACAGCTGGAAACCTCTTAAAACCTGATCCCTCTCGCTAAGCACGCCTCGAAGCACACCACACATTGACAGATAGGTGGATGGGCAGAGACGGAGTGATGGAAGGACGAGGAAGAAGGGCCAGAGAAAGACAGAACAGAGAGAGAGAAAGAGTCCTGACTTTTAACACGAGCCAAATGAACCCAGCCCAGAGATTTACTCTATACCTGGCTTCAAGGTGAATGTTCTACAGCTGAGTCTTTAAGGAGATAAATCAACTTACCATACCAGGCTTTAGAACTGAGGGTTTGACCATACAGTCCCTAAGAACTGGGCTCTGAAACGGGCCAATCAGTGTAATTTTGTAAATACCAGATCTCTATGGCAAGACACTTCATTGACCCAAATGTCGTCAGAATCGGGCAAGTGCTGTCAGATATCTAGTGTGACTAACATACGAACGGACGGAACGAGACAGATCCACATTCCCCTCCCCAGTTTCATCGTCGCGGGGGACAATGAATACTGTCTGGCACAAAAACATATCACAGAAATAATGAAATCACCTCTACTCCTCAGTCTGCCCATGGAAAACACACACACATCTATACTCCTGTCTATCCATGGAAAACACACACACATCTATACTCCTGTCTATCCATGGAAAACACACACACATCTATACTCCTGTCTATCCATGGAAAACACACACACATCTATACTCCTGTCTATCCATGGAAAACACACACACATCTATACTCCTGTCTATCCATGGAAAACACACACACAGAGGATTGTCTGTTTCACATACCCATGACAAACATGTTTCAGGATTTTTGCAAAGTCAGCAGCACCTCATATTGTGCAAAACCTGTGCAGACAGACAGCATTGCGTCCTTTCTGCTCACAATGTTTTGCAATCTGTTCAGGGTAGTGTTGAATTCATATTTGGTTGTAGATGCAATGAAACGCAGCTATTAATATAAAATACCAAATTACTTTGTAGGGACAGAGCACTACCACTCACCTGGACGACTTCGTAGGGACAGAGCACTACCACTCACCTGGACGACTTCGTAGGGACATAGCACTACCACTCACCTGGATGACTTTGTAGGGACAGAGCACTACCACTCACCTGGATGACTTTGTAGGGACAGAGCACTACCACTCACCTGGACGACTTCGTAGGGACAGAGCACTACCACTCACCTGGACGACTTCGTAGGGACATAGCACTACCACTCACCTGGATGACTTTGTAGGGACAGAGCACTACCACTCACCTGGATGACTTTGTAGGGACAGAGCACTACCACTCACCTGGATGACTTTGTAGGGACAGAGCACTACCACTCACCTGGATGACTTTGTAGGGACAGAGCACTACCACTCACCTGGATGACTTTGTAGGGACAGAGCACTACCACTCACCTGGATGACCTTGTAGGGACAGAGCACTACCACTCACCTGGATGACCTTGTAGGGACAGAGCACTACCACTCACCTGGATGACTTTGTAGGGACAGAGCACTACCACTCACCTGGATGACTTTGTAGGGACAGAGCACTACCACTCACCTGGATGACCTTGTAGGGACAGAGCACTACCACTCACCTGGATGACTTTGTAGAAGTAGTGAATAGCAGAAACAGTTAGAACATGACTGTTTCTTCAGAAATCCAGTGTGTGACTGAGTACCTTTCTGCCACTCACCTGGATGACCTTGTAGAAGTATGCGTACTGCCGTGCAGTGTTCTTGTACTGGCTGAGGACGTCCGGGATGGCCTGAGTGGACAGCAGGTGGTGTACCTCTTCCTCCTCGTAATATAGGGGGGTGTCGTAGTCCCCAGGGAGGGTCTTGATGTAGGGCAGCCAGGGGGAGGAGGGGTCAGCCCGCTCACACAGCAGGTGGAGGGCCAGGGTCACGTTACCCATGGCTTGGAGAATACGGTCCTGGCTGTACAGGGGACCTGGGGGGGAGAGGGACAGTTACATAAATAATAGAGTGCGTGTTTGTGTGTGTGTGTGTGTGTGTAGGGGCCCTAGGGGAGGACACAGCAGGGGGGGTTCAAATGTCAGAGGACAAAAGCCTTATAGTCAATGAAGGGTAGGATGGCATCACAGTACAATGGCCTAACATTTCCACTAACCCAAGACAGAGTTCTTGGCTGATTCCACAGTCATCAGCATCGTCCTGGGGATCCACAGAAACAGCTCCTCTGCCTGAGAACAAAATGGACAATGACATCATATGGGAGAAAAGTTTGGCCCGGTGATTTCAGTCTACCTCAGGATTAATGGAATGGAAGTGTTCATTGTGCTTTTAAACTCTTCCGACAGTGTTACGTCACTGATTAAACTTACACCAAGACACAGAGCACCTGGGCATCATTAGAACAGCTCTGCTTGTTCGATCAGCTATAAGTGGCAGCCATTTTCAAATGTTACTAATAACAAGAACACCAACTGGAACTGTCATTCTATTTCTGGTTCCTAATCGAAACAGGGAGGCACTACCTGCACTTGTCCAATGAGAAACTCTCATTTCAGTTGCTAAAATGTTTCGTAATGTTGTGGTTTAATAGGGAATTTTCACCTCAGGGTTTACTATGAGCAGACAAATACACAGAAAGTCTAAACTTCCTGATTCTACCAGTGAAATTAAAATAAGCTTGGTCTAGCTTATGGTTTGGATAATTCTGATGTTTATGACAAAAACCTAATGTTGTTAATACAGTAATGACTATATACCAGTGGCAGATCCCGGGTGAAATGTCCCTTTAATGAAAACGACCCAGGTGATGTTTCACCCTGACGACTACTGCCAGGAACAGAGTCCGTCCAGTTGTATGGACCCACCTTGATGTCCTTGGTGGCCCTGAGGCCGAAGCCCTCGCCAGCGAAGTTAGCGATCTCAACCCCCTCGCAGGAAGCTCCACTCTCCTGAGCCCACGCCATCAGCTCCGGGAAGAACTCCTCTCTGCTGCCCTCAAATATCACAGAGATACCTTAGAGAGAGACACACTTATGATTCAACTATTCATATTTAAACTATATAGACCATGGCTCAAATCAAGCTGTATGTCTCTCTGTCTCTCTCTGTGTGTGTGTGTGTACACACATACTATACTTGTGAGCAATGTTCCCTCAAAACATTTTCTGGCACTGAGCAAATCTCAGGTGTGCCGAGCCAAAAACTTGAATGTTGTGAATATGATGTGCAACTTCCGGTGTGCGTTTACTGTGAACACAGGCTGTACCCGCTTTAAGTTACAGTTTAGCAGTAGTCAAGTAGGCTACTGTGGCTATTTGATAATAATGAAGGCCTATCAGAGTGGCCTACCATCAAAAACAATGGAGAAAATGCATCCCATAACATGGAAAATAGCATTTATTTAATTCAGCCTACGTTGGAAAAACCTGTTCGATCCTTCTGTGTTCAACGTAGGTCTACATTCCATAAAAAACATACAGGGCTTGACGTTAACCTATTTATTCACTTGTCCTTCAGACAAGGTGACTGAAAATGTTGTGTTGTTTAATGCAAGAAACCACTTTACAAAATAAAATGAAACATTATTACAGAGAATCAGAAGAATTATGCTACCCTCTGCCTATTGGCTACATAGCTTATTCAAGCCTGTCTCAAAATACAACACTGTCCTTTCAAGACAAAAAAAAGCTATTTACATTACTCTCTTTTCAAAGATGGCTAGAAATACACACATTTTATGCACTTGTAGGAAGCAATAACTCCCCCATTGCTGACCACACATGATCTATAACTGGGCTAATAACTCACTAACTAGCAAAGGATATGAACAAATGTACGAATGTGCACACATGGCTACATGCAGCCTCTGCTTTGATCTCAAAACAAGCACATCTACTGTCGACCGCTCATGCTGTAAACACAGTCCAGTTCAAAGTAAATGGCACAGATCCACATATGGCAATGGTCTATTTGCATATAGGCCTACTGCAGCTCTGATTGGTTATGGTGCACCGATCTGTGTAGAGTACGGGCCTGAGTCATATGTGTCAATGCAATAGAACCCTACTCTGATCCGTTCTGCCTACAACAGAATTTCTTGCATAGTTCACTTTGTTTCGGTATGTTGCATTGAAAGTGGCTAATATTGTGTTGATTCGATCACAATTCCCACAGTAAAGGGAAACGTTTATAGTGTTAACTAACGGGGAAAACTCTAGAAAGTTGAGTGAAGTTCAATCTCATGCTTCTCTATGTGGGCTGATAATTATTCTGCGAGGAAGCCCCGGAGGAGGTGCGCGCCTGCGCACAGCTTAGAGGGAACATTGCTTGTGAGTAACAGGAGTCCTCACAAGAACTGTAAACCAACTAAAATTCAGAGAAGTGAGAAAATTTTGCCGGTCCTCACTTAGAAAAAAAGGCTATTTTAGGCTTAGGGGTTAGGGTTAGAATTAGGGTTTGTCTGTGTGTGTGTCTGTGATCCAGCCTACCTTTCTGTTTCTTCCTGATCTTCTCCACCAGTCCTCGTATCTGGATATACTCCTCCCACTCTTTCCCTGGAGAAGGGGCAGCACTGCTGCATTCTAATGGGATAGACATGCATATCACACGATAAGTTATATAGCTACAAAAATCACATAAAGCCTGTTTCCCAGACACAGATCAAGCCTAAGAACTCTCAATGGAACATGCATTTTATTCTTATGGGTCCTAGTCAAAAGTAGTACACTATATAGCGGAAATGGGTTGCCATTTGGGACGCAGCGTTGGAACATACTCTGTAGGAGGTCTGAGATTAGGTTCATCATCTCTTTGGGAGAGACCACGGCTGTGGCGCCTGTCCCCGACTTCTGAGTCTTCACTCTACTCTTCCTTCCCATGGTGCAGCTGGTCAGAGCAGGGCAGGGACTGAGAAGGAGAGACAGACAACACTAAGTCAGCTGGTCAGAGCAGGGCTGAGGAGGAGAGACAGACAACACTAAGTCAGCTGGTCAGAGCAAGGCTGAGGAGGAGAGACAGACAACACTAAGTCAGCTGGTCAGAGCAAGGCTGAGGAGGAGAGACAGACAGCACTAAGTCAGCTGGTCAGAGCAGGGCTGAGAAGGAGACAGACAACACTAAGTCAGCTGGTCAGAGCAAGGCTGAGGAGGAGAGACAGACAGCACTAAGTCAGCTGGTCAGAGCAGGGCTGAGAAGGAGACAGACAGCACTAAGTCAGCTGGTCAGAGCAGGGCTGAGAAGGAGACAGACAACACTAAGTCAGCTGGTCAGAGCAGGGCTGAGAAGGAGACAGACAACACTAAGTCAGCTGGTCAGAGCAGGGTTGGGGAGGAGAGGCAGACAGCACTAAGTCAGCTGGTCAGAGCAGGGCTGAGGAGGAGAGACAGACAGCACTAAGTCAGCTGGTCAGAGCAGGGTTGGGGAGGAGAGGCAGACAGCACTAAGTCAGCTGGTCAGAGCAGGGCTGAGGAGGAGAGACAGACAGCACTAAGTCAGCTGGTCAGAGCAGGGTTGGGGAGGAGAGGCAGACAGCACTAAGTCAGCTGGTCAGAGCAGGGCTGAGGAGGAGAGACAGACAGCACTAAGTCAGCTGGTCAGAGCAGGGCTGAGGAGGAGAGACAGACAGCACTAAGTCAGCTGGTCAGAGCAGGGCAGGGGCAGGGGAGGAGAGACAGACAGCACTAAGTCAATCACTCATCTAAAGTGAATTCTTGAGAGAGACAGGAAGAGAATAAACATTTCTTAATCAAAACAAACCAGATTTTTTTGTGCAGGTCGTATTCACAGACGAAGAAAAAAGAACTGAAGCAGTGAGGGACAAATTACATGAACTTGTCCAATAAAAACATGCTCCGGTGTGTACTATACTATTAATGACCCAGTTCCATTCCCAGCACGTGTGAGCACAAACAAAAGTTGTATCTACATGCAATGGCCACTAGAGGGCACAAGGCACTGCAAAATCTAAACTGGGCCAATGCCTTCAGAGTTATAGGGATACTTAGGGATTTTGGCATGCTAGTACATCCAGACATTGAGCTAACGCTAGTTAGCATTGGCTCACGAAACTACCTCTAACTTCCTTCATACTAGAAAGAGACATAAAAATGGTATCCTCACTGCCAAAATCCCAAAGCATCCCTTTAATGTCGAAGCTTCAAGGCATAGTGGTTGGCTGGGCATGTAAAACAAGAGGATATTTTTGTTCATATTGGCTCAAGATCAATCCCACATCTACTCTTGATAGTTAAGGGGAAGAACAGGTGCCTATATAGAAATCACACACAGATTTCTCAAGAGAAAACATTCAACTGTGCTTTAATACTTGAACTGAGAGGACATTACATCATCATTACAGACTACTATGATATTAGCCAAGTATCCGGTATGTATCCTGTAAACCCATTGTTTGTGTTTCTGCAGGTCAACAAGCCTTTCCTGAGAAAACTGAAAGAATAATTATACTATTCTGCTATGTCATCCTGATTAACACATTTTGATATGCTGATAAGGGCATTGGGCTAAAAATGGTGTACCAGCAGTTCTTGGCTGATAACCTTGTCCTTATGCAAGTGTGGAGTAGACTCCCCAGTACAACAGGTGGGGACTGTAATGCATAATCTAAATTCCAGAGGCTTAACCAACACTGGAAAAAAATTAAGTTGTTTCAACTAACTGGTTCCACAGCCTTTAATTATTATTACTTTTTTTTTTTTACACTCAACTTTTCAGTCAGTGTTACCTGAACTTGACATTTTTAGTTGTCCCAAACTTAGCTCCAACATGAGGAAACGTAGGCAAAAATTCAGTCACTTAAAAGGATTTGTTTACACAAATTGTCTCATATGTTCATTCAATTAGAAATGTATATTTTATTGACTTTTTATGCAGTGGAACTAGATACACCACAACATACACATGTTTTCAACATACATATTTGACACACATGATTACATTGTGCATGTTCATTTATAGACTCATTATTATTCACAATGTTTTCACCTGGGATTTGAACTCACAACCTCTTGGTTCACAGCATTCCAATCTTCCTGCGACACCACCTTGTGTGTCAATGATGGAGTTCAAAACGTATTCAAAAAGTAAATATCAGCTCTGTTAAAAATACAGTCTAAAAAATATTTAGCAAACTGATTAAGGAGTAATATTAAAACAGAATAATATGCTCCACCAACAGTAGACAATTATACGGAAAAACCTCAAATGGCTCAAATAATAAATCAAATGAATGATGAGAAAGGTCAGATTACCTAATAATGACACAGATGTGGTGGCGTAGCAGGAAGGTCAGAATGCCAAGAACCAAGAGGATGTGAGTTCAAATCCCAGGTGAGGACATGTTGAATAATAATGACTGTATAAATGAACAATGTAATAATGTATGTTAACGTGTGTCAAATATGTACGTTGAAAACATTGTATATTAAAAGCACAGCTTATGTGCATGTAAACAGTTGCACAGATATTTTTAGTTAAGATGCCCAAATAATAATTAATAGCTGATCCAACAATTGAGACAAGTTGAGCAAACATAGTATTTTAAATTGACTTCTCAAATTGGAGATAAATTTGGGGCAACATTTTATTTTTTTGTTCAGGTAACACTTGGACTGAAAAGTTGAGTAAACAAAAAAGGCTGTGGAACCAGTTAATAAATAATAATTTGTGGGTGTTTATTTTTTTTTACAGTGAATATCTGAGAGTGTAAACATTCTAGAATGTTCTACTTAGTTTTCAGTCTAGTAGTGAGCGAGATGAGCGTCTCATGCAAAAGAATACCAGTAAACGACATTGCCATGGTAACCTGTGCCTTTGCCAGATTAAAACAGCCTCAAGCAGTCAGTAGAAATAAACATGGTGTCACACAGAGAGAGAAACTACAGTACAATGCCTGTGGTCCAATGTCACAGGCCTACTCTAGTAAACCGACAATGTACAGGGCTCTACAATGCTACAATTTTCAGGGCATATGTGCCTACATATTTTGCTGTGCTACCTGGAATTTTTTATTTGGTATTAAGGATTTTTGTAAGGATTTCTTCGCTTTCCCGCAGCCTCGGTAGTATGCAAAAGTGGTGGCACAGAAAGAAAGGACAAGGTAGAGGTTCAGGAGATGAGCTTCAAAAGTAGCTATGATTCATAGTCTGTGTTTACACAAACAGACAATTTTGATATTTTTTCCACTAATTGGTCTTTTTACCAATCACATCAGATCTTTTCACATCAGATAAAAAAATATCTGAATTGGGCTGCCTGTGTAAACACAGCTATGTAGGCCCAATTTAGCTTATCTCAATCTTAAAAATGTTTTTTTTCTGGGGCTCCTAAAACCTGTATTCTGTAATTGCTGTCAATTGTTATCACTAAAAGGGCCAATCTCTACTAACTACATTCAATTTTGGACTTATCAATGAATGATATAAACCCATTCAGTGTTTCCCTTTCATGCAGTTGTGCACCACCACTGCTATTACATTTTTTAATTCTGTGTAAACTTAAAACGACTACAACCAGATATAAAATATGTAGAAAAGATAATGGGGCAATATATATTTTTTGAAATCCGATCATTTTTGAGGACTAACAATCACCAAAATCAAAACTAGACAGTCAGGGAGAATCTAAAATTCCCCAAATGTCATGGCATGTGGCCCCCATTGATTTTGTTATAATGTTTTAGTCACTCAGATAGCATAAACACACATAAGCATGACAAAATGTGTAGAATTGCAGCAAATTAGCTTTAAAACAAAATGTATAGAATTGCAGGACTCCGATTCCGATTTACGCTGAGATTCCGATTTTTCACTTTGAAATGTATGCAAAAAAACATTTCAAAGGTTTAACAAACCATACACCTCTATGCACAAACGACAAACAAAGTAAATAAAATGAACTTTGTTTCTGCACAGTCCGTCCAGTAAATGTGTTTTTGGCAAATTAGCAAATTGTTAAAAGTAGTCATTGTGCATAGAATTGTATGGTTTGTTAAACTGAAATCAAATGGTTTTTCTTTGGCATACATTTTAAAGTGAAACATCTGAATCTCAGCGTAAATCCATTACCATGGAACTTGCCCTCAGGTGAATGAAACTTCATCTTTTGTAAAAATGAAACAAGAAGTTATTTTTTAATTTTTTAACAGTATTAGGCTGCTATGTCCTTCATATTGGCATACTGATTGCTTTAAATAGCCATGGTAGTAGTGTCAAAGCTCAGTTAGCATTACATATGTGGACATTTTAGGAGTCATGTTTATTCATCATTCCCCTCTCCAGCTGCCTCGCTCCCTTCCCTCTTCGTCTCTCTACTCACCCTCTCAAGTCCAGCCTTCTCTACTCACTCACCCTAACTTCCTCTCTCGCTCCCTCTTCACTTTCTGTCACCTTTTAAACCCTATTCCTCTCAGAGGAGGCTGGTGGGAGGAACTATAGGAGGACGGGCTCATTGTAAAGACGAAGGGAATAAATGGAACGGTATCAAACATCAACATATGTTAACCACATTTGCCTCCATTCCATTGAATCTATTCCAGCAATTACAATGAGCCCATCCTCCTATAGCGCATGCCACCAGCCTCCTCTGATATCCTCCCTCTCGCTCTCACTTTGTCAACTGCTCGCAAAGGGCAAAGAAATCCGAGACTCAACCACAATCACAACAGTTCAAAGTCATTTTTGGCAGCAAGAAACTTTACTTTCCAACAGCACATCTGCTCTGAAGGGAAATAAATGGGCACCGAGTGTGACTGCCTTTCATAGACACAGCAGCACCACTGTATACATGTGCCAGTTGAAATACAGTTGATGCTGCCACACAATTTAGGCTTATTCCAGGTAATATTGGGGACGGAGGATAAATAAGACACAGTAGGACAGCTGCTTGTATGGTTATGGGTGTATTCCAAACGGTCCTATGGGCCCTGGCCATTTGAGATGGACCCTATATGGCCTAGCCAAGAGCTCGGTGCAGGGCCAAGGAGGACAGCTGTCACAGCACCATGTGACGGCCTGCCGTTATGCGGTCTTCCTGTTCTTAACATTCTGGCTATAGGCTGACAACAGTGGCTGGGGGAGTGAGAATAGAGAATGGGAGTCTCCTAAATCCTTTTAACAACATGCATGTAGTAGTGACATACACTGAGATTATAAATCAAAAATCTAATGCAAAAGGTAAAGTCTCACAGGAATCACTTTGGTAGATACGTGGTGTGACGTCCTAACTCAGTTTAGTCAGGCTGACTGACAACAGTGGCTGGGGGGTGACAACAGAGAATGGGAGGCTTTTAATCATTCAACAGCATTCAGGGACTGACCAACAAATATATAAACTCAGCAAAAAAAATAAACTTCCTCTCACTGTCAATTTTCAGCAAACTTAACATATGTAAATATTTGTATGAACATAACAAGATTCAACAACTGAGACATAAACTGAACAAGTTCCACAGACATGTGACTAACAGAAATGGAATAATGTGTCCCTGAACAAAGGGGAGGTCAAAATCAAAAGTGTGTGTGGCCACCAGCTGCATTAATTACTGCAGTGCATCTCCTCACGGAGTACACCAGATTTGCCAGTTCTTGCTGTGAGATGTTACCCCACTCTTCCACCAAGGCACCTGCAAGTTCCCAGACATTTCTGGGGGGAATGGCCCTCACCCTCTGATCCAACAGGTCCCAGACGTGCTCAATGGGATTGAGATCTGGGCTCTTCGCTGGCCATTGCAGAACATTGACAGTCCTGTCTTGCAGGAAATCACGCACAGAACGAGCAGTAAGGCCGGTAGCATTGTCATGCTGGAGGGTCATGTCAGGATGAGCCTGCAGGAAGGGTACCACATGAGGGAGGAGGATGTCTCCCCTGTAACGCACAGTGTCTCCTGACCCCTCCTGTCTCAGCCTACAGTATTTATGCTGCAGTAGTTTATGTGTCGGGGGGCTGGGGTCAGTTTGTTATATCTGGAGTACTTCTCCTGTCCTATTCGGTGTCCTGTGTGAATCTAAGTGTGCGTTCTCTAATTCTCTCCTTCTTTCTTTCTCTCTCTCGGAGGACCTGAGCCCTAGGACCATGCCCCAGGACTACCTGACATGATGACTCCTTGCTGTCCCCAGTCCACCTGGCCATGCTGCTGCTCCAGTTTCAACTTCCACCTGACTGTGCTGCTGCTCCAGTTTCAACTGTTCTGCCTTATTATTATTCGACCATGCTGGTCATTTATGAACATTTGAACATCTTGGCCATGTTCTGTTATAATCTCCACCCGGCACAGCCAGAAGAGGACTGGTCACCCCACATAGCCTGGTTCCTCTCTAGGTTTCTTCCTAGGTTTTGGCCTTTCTAGGGAGTTTTTCCTAGCCACCGTGCTTCTACACCTGCATTGCTTGCTGTTTGGGGTTTTAGGCTGGGTTTCTGTACAGCACTTTGAGATATCAGCTGATGTACGAAGGGCTATATAAATACATTTGATTTGATTTGATTGAGATTGCCTGTAATGACAACAACCTCAGTCTGATGATGCTGTGACACACCGCCCCAGACCATGACTGACCCTCCACCTCCAAATTGATCCTGCTCCAGAGTACAGGCCTCGGTGTAATGCTCATTCCTTCGACGATAAACGCGAATCTGACCATCACCCCTGGTGAAACAAAACCGTGACTCATCAGTGAAGAGCGCTTTTTGCCAATCCTGTCTGGTCCAGCGACGGTGGGTTTGTGCCCATAGGCGACGTTGTTGCCGGCGATGTCTAGCGAGGACCTGCCTTACAACAGGCCTACAAGCCCTCAGTCCAGTCTCTCTCAGCCTATTGCGGACAGTCTGAGCACTGATGGATGGATTGTGCAACTCGGGCAGTTGTTGTTGCCATCCTGTACCTGTCCTGCAGGTGTGAGGTTCAGATGTAACGATCCTGTGCAGGTGTTGTTACACGTGGTCTGCCACTGCGAGGACGATCAGCTGTCCGTCCTGTCTCCCTGTAGCTCTGTCTCAGGCGTCTCACAGTACGGACATCTGCAGTCCTCGTGCCTCTTTGCAGCATGCCGAAGGCACGTTCATGCAGATGAGCAGGGACCCTGGGCATCTTTCTTTTGGTGTTATACAGAGTCAGTAGAAAGACCTCTTTAGTGTCCTAAGTTTTCATAACTGTGACCTTAATTGCCTACCGTCTGTAAGCTGTTAGTGTCTTAACGACCGTTCCACAGGTGCATGTTCATGGATTGTTTATGGTTCATTGAACAAGCATGGGAAACCGTGTTTAAACCCTTTACAATGAAGATCTGTGAAGTTATTTGGATTTTTACAAATTATCTTTGAAAGACAGGGTCCTGAAAAAGGGACATTTCTTTATTTGCTGAGTTTATAAATGTGTTGTAGAAAGGAATCACTTGGGTGATATTAAACATCACTGTTGGTGTCTGGGATTTGGGACAGCCTAAATGTGACATTCAGATCCCAATTAAACAGTGTGCAGGCTAAACTCCAACCCTCTTCTTCCACTCAAATGGACAAAGGCTTTGACCCCCTTTCAGTGGTTTTGGCCACTAGCATGCCATGTTATTGTTCACTAGCTCTGGCCCTTGACACTTTTTGAAAGGCTGCCAAGAATCCTCCACCAACACAATCAAGTATGCATCCATTAGGACCAACCAGACCAAATGAGGCATCAGTGAATCAAAGTTCCAAAACCTAAACTACCCTACTGTAAGTCACAAAATGGAGGGGTGATATTGATTTTTAGAGGGAACTATTTATTGATTGTTGTCGGACCCTCCATTTGGCTGGATCTCCACAACCAACATACAGTTGGTTATTGTCCTGTTGAAAGGTGAATGTCTCCCAGTGTCTGTTAGAAAGCAGACTGAACCAAGTTCGCTCTAGGATTTTGCCTGTGATTAGCTCTATTACGTTTAAAGGTTCTTTAAAAGGTTCTTCAACAAAGTACTGAGTAAAGAATCTTTTTTCTCATGGTCAGAGTCCTTTAGGTGCCTTTTGGAAAACTCCAAGTGGGCTGTCATGTGCCTTTTACTGAGGAGTGGCTGCCCTCTGGCCACCCTACCATAAAGGCCTGACTGGTGGAGTGCTGCAGAGATGGGAGAACCTTCCAGAAGAACAACCATCTCCAGAGAGTAACTCTGGAGCTCTGTCAGTGGCCATCAGGTTCTTGGTTACCTCCCTGACCAAGTCCCTTCTCCATTTAAGAATGAAGGAGGCCGTTGTATTCTTGGGGACCTTGCTGCAGACATTTGTTGTGTACCCTTCCCCAGATGTGTGCTTCGACACAATCCTGTCTCACAGCCCTACGAACAATTCCTTCCAAGCCACGAGTTAGTTTTTGCTCTGACATACACTGTCAACTGTGGGACCTTATATAGACAGGTGTGTGCCTTCCCAAATCATGTCCAATCAATTGAATTTACCACAGGTGAACTCCAATCAAGTTGTAGAAAGGATGATCAATGGAAACAGGATGCACCTGAGCTCAATTGAGTCTCATAGCCAAGGGTCTGAATACTTATGTAAATAAGGTATTTACATTTTCTTGTTTTAATAAATTAGCAAAAATGTTTAAAAACCTGTTTTCACTTTGTCATTATGGGGTATTGTGCGTAGATTGATGACGAATTTTGTGAAATTAATCAATTTTAGAATAAGGCTGTAACGTAACAAAATGTGGAAAAAGGGGTCTGAATACTTTCCGGATGCACTGTGGGGTTGCTACAACCTAGCCTAAAAATTCAAGTTTATAACGTAGGTGCACAGGTCAAGATACAAATTGGAGTAATCAAGGTGTGTTGGTTAGCCTTAGCCAGCTAGCTATCAAGGTGTGTTGGTTAGCCTTAGCCAGCTAGCTATCAAGGTGTGTTGGTTAGCCTTAGCCAGCTAGCTATCAAGGTGTGTTGGTTAGCCTTAGCCAGCTAGCTATCAAGGTGTGTTGGTTAGCCTTAGCCAGCTAGCTATCAAGGTGTGTTGGTTAGCCTTAGCCAGCTAGCTATCAAGGTGTGTTGGTTAGCCTTAGCCAGCTAGCTATCAAGGTGTGTTGGTTAGCCTTAGCCAGCTAGCTATCAAGGTGTGTTGGTTAGCCTTAGCCAGCTAGCTATCAAGGTGTGTTGGTTAGCCTTAGCCAGCTAGCTATCAAGGTGTATTGGTTAGCCTTAGCCAGCAAGCTAACATAAATATCATTCCTCTCTGTTTTAGCCGGGTGTTTGAGTAGGCTAAATTAGCTAGCTAAGTAAGTGAAAAAAATAATGAAATATGGAGCTCTCTTGCTGCTGCTTCAACTTAATTTTTGAAGAAATTAATTTGTTCAAAACTGGCCTCCCTCTCTGAGTGAACTACTCACCACATTTTATGCACTGCAGTAGTAGCTGTATTCTCTGATCCTTTGATTGGATAGGCAACATGTCAGGTTATGCTGCTAGAGCTCTGATAGGTTGGAGGACGTCAGTTGTAAGTCATCATAATTACTGTGCAAGTCTATGGAAGGGTGTGAGAATCATGAGCCTCCTAGGTTTTGTATTGAAGTCAATGTACCCAGAGGAGGACAGAAAATAGCTGGTGACGTGAATGTATAGTACAGCTGTATCTAAAAAAGGATAACTTTCTAAATGTTTCAATAGGATGGTCCTCCCCTTACTCCTCTGAGGAGCCTCCACTGGTTTAAATATCACTCTATTCAACATTCTGCCTTGTAGAGACGTGCATTTTTTTTTGTGCAACTTTTTTCAGACTGAGAGCATGGAGTAACCATGGTAACAGTCTGATGTTTTGACAAGCTGTCCACCAATCCAGGATTGTTGAACATTATAAAAAGGGCTTTATTCATCCTGACTTCCCTCAGGGAAGCTTGTTGCTTTAAACTAGCTAATCAATTCCACTGTACTGGCTAGTTCGCAGGATAGCTAGAAAGCTGTTGACACTCACTGGCAACAACAGTTCACTTTAAAACAATTTCCCAGACCAACTGAACTAGCTAGCTTTTCAGCTAAGTCTGTCAAGCTATCTAGGGAGCCAACCGAATCACGCCATCAAACTGGCTAACAGTCGTGGTTTTACAGTGTACTGTAGCAGACGAGCCCATTCATGTCCCTTGTCCAAGAAACATATCGTGGAATGTGATTATCAAACTAGTACGTTAAGGTCTCTCGCTCCTTAGTATATAGAAATGGAAAACAACCTGCAACAATAGTGTTTTTGAAAGGCAAAATTATAACACACACTTGCTAGTTAGCTAACCAGCTAGCTTGGCTCGCAAATATGACAGCGACGTTTGCGCCGCAATGCAGGAGTGACAGGTAAAGCTTTAGCTAAATGGCAAGCATAATGACTAGGAATATCAAACAGTAATTGCATGCACATAATTGCTAATAACTTGCTTTATAAACTAAGTTACCTTGTAATTGAGTACAGTAGCTAGTTCCTCTCCTGTCAAACTGGAATTCAAGCCTCTTGCACAAGGTAGGGGAGCAAAACCTAACATGGATGTTGACTTGGGCGAGCCACGAATGTAACATATTTTTTCTAACGATTTGATTGGATCACAAACGTTCTACACCCACGTAAACAATGTTATCTTTCTTGATTTGTATTGGTTGTTGGAAAGTGTGCGCGTCTTCATGTCTCTGCCTATTGGCACATCTTTGACGGGTTCTTCGTACGGATTGGTCAACATGATCAGATTTCGCGAATGGCAGTTTGGCTTCGGAACGTCAACACAAAAACCATCCCTTCGTGGTTTGTGATTGGACGTTTACTTCAGGGGGATTTAAAAGTATCATAAATTGTTATTTTTCCGGCGGGTCGCTTTAAAAGTCTTACAAAGCGGTTTTGGAGAGCGTGAAATCCGATGGAGGTGGTTGAGCAACATTTGATTGTGACTGGAGCAGAGATGAATGGAAAGGTAGGAGGTGTGAGTTTAGAGTGCGGGATGAGTCTATTGGTGGAAAGGGTGGATCTATTGGTGGAAAGGGTGGAGGTAGAGTAGTGGGAGTAAAGGTTCAGAGTGCAGTGTTGTACTGAGAGTGTTCAAGGTGTTGGTGAAATCTAAGGCCGAGGGCGGAGTCACTCCGATCGCGTAGATTAGGCTAGGGATTTGGAGAGTAAAGCAGGATATGTTGCTGATGTTCGTCAATACTAAACAGCATGACAAGGAGCTCCAACTCAAGCATTGTTCTTCTTCTGTGGGTTTTATGGCGGACTACAACCCACGAGGGTGTATTGCTGCCACCAACTGGACGGGTTGAACCCCCCTGAAAAAAATCCACAGGTAATAGTGAAACTAACTTAAACCACCCCAATAAAAATAGCACATTGCCAAACAAACAAAACTCCCACTTCTTTTTTCCATATCTCCCTTCTCAGGCTCTCGGACCTGAGAGGGTGATACGGCTCTCGGACCTGAGAGGGTGGTACGGCTTGTGCCAATATTCCATGTAACTCCTTCACTGAGAAATCTTTCAGCCCCAGGAACCGCTCTGCTGCATCCACTATGATTTCTATCTTCCTGGACCTTCTCTCCACCTTGGCAGTGCCATTAATTACCATAGCTATGAAGGCCACAAAGTCCACCTTCTTAACCTTTAAAATGTCAGGATCCTGCTGGCATCCTGCAGTGTAGGCCTATCCACCACCATGGACTCTTCTGATGCACCATTCAAACCCTCAACTCTTTTCACAGCTGCTGCTGCATATGAAATGCTCTGTACAGCCCTGACTTTGGCTCCCTCATTCTCTTTCACCCTTGTGGGGCATTCAAAAGATGTGGCTTCATGGTTCCCACCGCAATTACAACGTCACATATTCATTACTTTTATAACACATATCTTATTTTCCACAACTTTGACATATCGGCTTCTCCCTTCTGCAAACACTTGATACATGACCAAAAGCTTTAAAATGATCACACTGCATTGTTCTTGGGATAAATGCTCTGACTCTGTAGTTAATCTACTCTAACTGCACTTGAGTAGGGAGAGACTCCATATCAAAAAAGAACAGATAGACTCTTCACTTTTTCACCATTCACCACATGATTCATTTGACGTGCTTCAATCACTCCAGGAATACTTTTTATCTCTTCAAAATCGACTTCCAACGAGATGCCAGACATAACCCCCTTGAGGGGTGCCCTGTTCCGAAGAGACACACTTCAAACTTCAAAGCATTTCACTACACCTGCAATAACATCTGCTAAACACATGTATGTGACCAATAAGATTTTATTTGACTTTTAATTGATTTGATCAAATCGTTTTAAGACAATGCAAGTTCCTTCAGGTCCGCAAAAGCACAAAAAATCTTATGATGCTCACAGCCTTCACTTTACCTAGCACTCTCTCCACCAGTTTAGATAACTCAAATGGTACTCTGCTCAGCTGCTCCTCATTAACAAACAGTACTCCTACTAGATACGAAGGATCATTCTCATCCCTGTAACTATTTTGTCCGTTTTTCATTATTTTGGTCAATACTCTAATTGTCCTTGATTCTACTGCCATTGTATTCAGAATCCACGTCATCTGCTTCCGCCATCTTTCCTCGCTGGTTCCGAACCTCCAACTCAAGCAGCCATGTAAACATGTGGTTAATAGTAGCATGCTGGATAAAACCAAACTGTAGTGAGTAATGGGAGTTATTACAGCAGTAGCAGAAATGAACAATTCTGCATGCAGGATTTTGCAAAAATATCCTCAGTGTACAATGTAAAAAAACAAATAATGTATGCAGAGCAGAATTAGGCTGATACCTGCTAATTATTAAAATCAAGAAAAGGGCTGTTATATTTTTACAAACACTTAAAAGAAAGCGATTCCCAAACCTCCCATAACAAAGCCATCACCTACAGAGAAATTAACCTGGAGAAGAGCCCCCTAAGCAAGCTGGTCCTGGGGCTCTGTTCACAAACACAAATCATGAGAAAAAAAAAACATAATTACTTGGACACATTGGAAATAATTAACAAAAAAACAGAGCACACTAGAATGCTATTTGGACCTAAAATGAGCGTACACAGTGGCAGAATAACTGACCACAGTGACTGACCCAAAAGTAAACAAATCTTTGACTATGTGCAGACTCCGTGAGCCTTGCTATTGAGAAAGGCCGCCGTAGGCAGACCTGGTCTCAATAGAAAACAGGCGATGTGCACACTGTCCACAAAATGAGGTGGAAACTGAGCTGCACTTCCTAACATGCTCCCAAGTGTATGACCATATTAGAGACACATATTTCCCTCAGATTACACAGACCCACAAAGAATTCAAAAACAAATTTGATGAACTCCCATATCTATTGGGTGAAGTACCACGGTGTGCAATCACAGCAGATTGGTGACCTGTTGCCACAAGAAAAGGGCAACCAGTGAAGAACAAACACCATTGTAAATACAACCCATATTTCTGTTTATTTATTTTCCCTTTTGTACTTTAACTATTTGCACATCATTACAACACTGTATATAGACATAATATGACATTTGAAATGTCTTTATTCTTTTGGAACTTTTGTGAGTGTAATGTTTACTGTTAGTTTTGTGTAGTTTATTTCACTTTTGTTTATCAATTTGACTTGCTTTGGCAATGTAAACTTATGTTTTCCATTCCAATAAAGCCCTTAAATTGAATTGAAATAAAGGACCACTTGAAGGGAGGCTCTCTTATTGAGGCAAAGAGCCTCCAGATAACACCAGATGAGAAAAAGGTAGATAGCCTGTCAGTGCTACTAAACTTTGAAGACAGAAAAAAATACGATTGGGTATATGAGTTACTATGTCAGAGTTTATGTTCCTAAACTGTTGCGTTGCTGTAATCTGTCAAAGGGCATGTGGCAGCGCTGTGTAAAGGCAAAAGGAGATGTGAGACGTGTGGGGGAGGATATGGATATGGGAAATGTGGAGACGTGGTCCAGTTAAAGAGCTGTAACTATGGGGTTTGTGCAGTGATGAAAAGACAGGTGGAAGGGCAGCAGCAGGAGGAGTGAGTGTAAAATATTGTATGCAGAAGCCGTAGTAGTACAGTAATTCACGCAGAAACGAGCGGGGCACCTAGAAGAGTTGGTATTCCAGGGCAGATTGGGATGCAGGTTGGGTGTGATGTAGGGAGCAGAATGAAAGAACACAAGACTGGTAGGAGACATGAAGAAGGCTGTTACATTTGTGACAGCAGCAAACAATTGCTCAGAAACATTACAATCTAAGACTAAGAAGATAAAGATGATAGTGGAGCAGGCAGTGAGGTTTATTGGGATCACAGGACTGACAGGGGAAAATGTACAGGATGACCTCAATAACATTGAGAATCAGTCCAGCCAGGATTCATGTATTGGTTAATTTTCATAATTGTGTTAATCCTCCAATGGAACGCCCCTTACTAAAAAATATTACAGTCCGAGGGCAGTGTATCTGACGTATGCTGTTTGTTTTACTGTCGTCATTTTGCAGTGTAACTGCAATTACTGCAGTTACTGCAGTTTTGAAACTGCAATCTTTTTTTGTAAGGGGCCAAAAGTTTGATGGCTAGTGGGCAAGAGTTCCAAAAGTTTATTGAGGAATTACCAGCGAAACCAGGAGACATGGCTTAAACCTACTCTAGGTGTTGTATTACAAGGTTATGTTGCAGTCCGTAGAGATAGGGGGGAGGAGGAGGGTGTGTTACCTTTATAAAGGGGGCGATCCCATATAGGCGTGTGGGAGAGGGAGTGGAACAGGAGTATCAAATCAAACTGTGTGCCGAATGCAAGACATCAATGTAGCAGTAGAAAAAATATCGGAATATTATATTATAATTTCAAATAAAATAAATCAATGTTGGCTACAGTAGAACACATGTATGAGAATATAGAAGCACATATTCAGATTACAAACTTGTTCTTTACTGTGAAGGTAAAAATATTAAAATCCTACCTTTGTTTTCAAAACCTCCCACAATGACTCCCTATGTCAAGTCCATTTAACTCCCGAGTCCATTTTTTGCTCAAAGTCATGAGCGGGCCTGTGGCTTTGACGTTTAGTCTCCTACGTCTGTTCTGAAGACTGGCTCTAGTATATTTTTTCATTTGGAGTGTTAACTATAACCTGGGTTTTCCCACGATTCAAATTCAGTAGGAAATCAAATCAAATTTTATTTGTCACATACACATGGTTAGCAGATGTTAATGCGAGTGTAGTAAAATGATTGTGCTTCTAGTTCTGCCAATGCAGTAATATCTAACAAGTAATTTAACAATTTCACAACAACTACCTTAAAGACCGTATGTGAGGTTGGGACCTCTTCACTAGCTGACCACCACTACCAAGACCTGTGTCAGTTACTTACAACATCGTCCCTCCCCTCAACCTCTATGTACACATAAGAGAGCAGGTCTGGAATCAGTGTGGCAGGATAGGATGACAGGAGACTGTTGCAGTGAGAGATATGGGGAAAGCAGAGATTTTAGCCCAGCCATTTGTGAAGGTACACAGCTCAAATAATCTGACGGAAGAGGGGCTGCGTGGGAGATGGGTTTAGAGGAGAACATCCGGGGGTCCTGGATCAGAGAGAGATGGTGGGGGATGCATTGAATGACCCTTTTTTCCCCAATGGCTGAGATGAAGAGAGAATTAGCTAAAGCCGGGGTATCATCACCTGGGAAGGATGAGATGTGTTACATCATGATAGCTCATCTCAGTGACACTGCAATGGGGAAAGTATTGGACCTTTAAAAAAACATGTGGCAGGAAGAGAAACTGCCTGGAAGTTGGACGCAGGCGGTAGTGGTGTCAATATGGAAACCAGGGAAAGACCCTACTCGTCTTTCAAGCTACAGACCGATAACATTGACATCTCATGCATGTAAACTTATGGAAAGGATGGTAACAGAAAGGCTGACTTACTTTCTACAGAGTAGAGGACTAATGTCACCAGATGAAAGTGGAACAATGGATCCTGTACTGTGCCTTGAGTTAGTCATACGGAAGGCACAGGCAAATAAGGTTATCATGGGGGTTGGAGGAAGGATAAAATATTGTATTTTTGGGCGATCAATAGAAGTGAGGGTGAGGAGCTCTATGTCAAAAAGCTATGAAGTAGATAAAGGTACCCCCCCAGGGATGTGTCATTCCACTGTTTTAAAGTGGAAGAGAACCCCAAGAAATGTAAAGACACCATCAAGACGTGTGTGTAAACTAATTTAACCTTTTGCAATTGTCTGGATTACAAGATGTTATATATTCAGTAATAGTTGGTACTTTGATATTGAGGGTACCTCGTCCATCGAATAGATGTGTCCATTGCATTAAACATGTCCCCCTCCCCCCACCAGTACTGCACAGCTACTTAAAATATCCAGCTCATCATCAAGCTTTGATTATTTTAATCAGCTGTGTAGTGCTAGCGCCACAACCAAAATGTGCCCCCCTTGGCGTCCCCAGGACTGAGTTTGGGAAGCGCTGTGCTAGTATAAAGTTGTGACCCCTGACCGGGTAGTAAATTATATTTCCATCCCTGCGAAGGACAGGGTCTGGTCCTCCACCTCCTATCCTACACCCTCGCCCGCCTACCCCCCGCCGGGGTACAACCACAGCTACCCTCCACATATGCCCCCAGGACACGGGGACTACCTGCCTGGGATGGGCATCCCTCCTAGCAGCTATCCCCCACACCCTGGAGGACAGATCTAGGTATCCTCTCCACTGCCCCCTGGCATGCCCCTCATCGGTGGCCTGAGTTGAGCTTGGATGGGGGGGTTGAGACTGGATGTGCCAAACCAACACCAGTCTCCTACTACAGGGGAGTTGGGCAACAGTTAGAGCATTGGGCCAGTAATCAAAGGTTGCTGGTTCGGATCCCTGAGCAGACTAGGTGAAAGATCTATTGCTGTACCTCTTGAGCAAGGCACTTAACCCTGTAGGTAGCGCTGGATAAGAGCATCTGCTAAATGACTAACATTTTAAATGTCTCTCCAGTGTTACTAAGATGGCCAATTGAGGAGACAGACCTTATAAACCTTATAAATTCTTTGAAGCTGACAATTTCTGTAATTTTTTGACAAAATGATCAGATTTATAGATATCAAATCAAATCAAATGTATTTATATAGCCCTTCGTACATCAGCTGATATCTCAAAGTGCTGTACAGAAACCCAGCCTAAAACCCCAAACAGCAAGCAATGCAGGTGTAGAAGCACGGTGGCTAGGAAAAACTCCCTAGAAAGGCCAAAACCTAGGAAGAAACCTAGAGAGGAACCAGGCTATGTGGGGTGGCCGGTCCTCTTCTAGCTGTGCCGGGTGGAGATTATAACAGAACATGGCCAAGATGTTCAAATGTTCATAAATGACCAGCATGGTCGAATAATAATAAGGCAGAACAGTTGAAACTGGAGCAGCAGCACAGTCAGGTGGACTGGGGACAGCAAGGAGTCATCATGTCAGGTAGTCCTGGGGCACGGTCCTAGGTCTCAGGTCCTCCGAGAGAGAGAGAGAAAGAAAGAGAGAATTAGAGAGAGCATATGTGGGATGGCCAGTCCTCTTCTGGCTGTGACGGGTGGAGATGATAACAGAACATGGCCAAGATGTTCAAATGTTCATAAATGACCTGCATGGTCGAATAATAATAAGGCAGAACAGTTGAAACTGGAGCAGCAGCATGGCCAGGTGGACTGGGGACAGAAAGGAGTCATCATGTCAGGTAGTCATGGGGCATGGTCCTAGGGCTCAGGTCCTCCAAGAGAGAGAAAGAAAGAGAGAAGGAGAGAATTAGAGAATGCACACTTAGATTCACACAGGACACCGAATAGGACAGGAGAAGTTCTCCAGATATAGCAAACTGACCCTAGCCCCCCGACACAAACTACTGCAGCATAAATACTGGAGGCTGAGACAGGAGGGGTCAGGAGACACTGTGGCCCCATCCGAGGACACCCCCGGCAGGGCCAAACAGGAAGGATATAACCCCACCCACTTTGCCAAAGCACAGCCCCCACACCACTAGAGGGATATCTTCAACCACCAACTTACCATCCTGAGACATCCTGGTTGAAAGATTATTTGAATCGTAAGGGAATAACCAGGAAATCTGGAATCCTCCAAGCAGGATTTTTTGGAAAACCTTGAAAATTTACTGGAATTATGCAACCCTACATCTCCTTCGCCAAACTCAGCACAGCCATGCCTCATTAAGAATCAACCCATTAACTTCCATTGTTAGTGAGTTTCAAATACAATATGTTGTTTATTTGTACTTGTGGCTGTTTTTAAATGAGCCTTTTGGTAACATGTTTATTTGTCATTTTTATATGGAAACTTTTAGACGAGTTTACTGTACAAAGGAATAATGGGACCAAGAAGGAAAATGGCAGCTGCACTCTGAGGCTATTAGGAAACTAACCCTAACACTTACCTAATTTTAACCAATTCTGAAATTACATATCTGTTTCCATGTCTGGAGTGGCCCTACAGCCTTTTCCACTCTTCACTATACCATGGCTTGAATATACACCATAAATGACACAAGCATGTGGACACCTGCTCGTCAAACATCTCATTCCAAAATCATGGGCATTCGTTTTTTGTGATTGCTTACACACTTGTTGCGGAATTTGGCTCATTGTGTCAAAACTCTACACACAAGCCAAATAAGACACAACACCTCACTATGTCAAAATGAAATTTTGCAATCAAAATGTAACATTCCTTTTTCAAAATTGCATTTTTGCAACAAAATGATACACACATGCACCATTTAAATGACTCTTTCAAAGCAGCAACAACACATTGATGTACTTTATACAAAACACTGTTGTCTTTAGTACTTTGTAAACCTTTACAATTGTATACAGGCTTCTGTGAAGGATTGTTCCAGTGCAGCACATCTAGTCACATTTCAATCAACACAAATAGAAAGGCTTCAGAAACAAATATAAACAGCTCTTTTTTTTGCCATTGCAGGTTTTTACAACAACAGAAAAACACAAAGAAAAGTAGAATTACTGTACACTAATCAATACAATATGTTACTGTAAACTCACGGAAAGAAAAATAATTACAGTTAAATTACAGTGCAATGGTAAACAAAAAATAGTATTGTAAGGCCACATCACCTCATCCACATCACAAGCAATGTCATCCCTGGTTAGGCAATGGGGAAAATATCACCTTGTCGTATCCAATCCTGGACTGACCCCACCTCAATGTCGCTGCAGGCCTCTTCCATTGCTTGCAGAAGTGGCAGACGGGCATGTGGTTGGCAGTCATACACTTTCCAACACCAAAGCCGTAAATAATTCCTCAATCGAATTGAGAAGTGTGGAGTAAGGGGGCAAGTATATACAACTGTGACATTTTTGTGGGTGGTGAACCAGTCCCTGACCCCCCCCCCCCCCCGGATCCCCCACGCTTCCCAGGGACATTCATAGTGGCTCTTTATACTATAACATTCCCCCATGCTTCCCAGGGACATTCAGTGGCTCTTTATACTATAACATTCCCCCACGCTTCCCAGGGACATTCACAGTGGCTCTTTATACTATAACATACCCCCACGCTGCCCAGGAACATTCACAGTGGCTCTTTATACTATAACATACCCCCACGCTTCCCAGGGACATTCACAGTGGCTCTTTATACTATAACATTCCCCCACGCTTCCCAGGGACATTCAGTGGCTCTTTATACTATAACATTCCCCCACGCTTCCCAGGGACATTCACAGTGGCTCTTTATACTATAACATACCCCCACGCTGCCCAGGAACATTCACAGTGGCTCTTTATACTATAACATACCCCCACGCTGCCCAGGAACATTCACAGTGGCTCTTTATACTATAACATACCCCCACGCTGCCCAGGAACATTCACAGTGGCTCTTTATACTATAACATACCCCCACGCTGCCCAGGAACATTCACAGTGGCTCTTTATACTATAACATTCCCCCATGCTGCCCAGGAACATTCACAGTGGCTCTTTATACTATAACATTCCCCCCATGCTTCCCAGGGACATTCACAGTGGCTCTTTAGGGTAGCCTAGTGGTTAGAGCGTTGGACTAGTAACCGGAAGGTTGCAAGTTCAAACCCCCGAGCTGACAAGGTACAAATCTGTCGTTCTGCTCCTGAACAGGCAGTTAACCCACTGTTCCCAGGCCGTCATTGAAAATAGAATGTGTTCTTAACTGACTTGCCTGGTTAAATAAAGGTCAAATTAAAAATTACAAAAATTCCCCCGCGTTACCCAGGGACATTCACAATGGATCTTTGTCCTAGAACATTCCGGCCCCAATGCCTGGTTTTAGCTAGATTGAATTCAGAAACATCAATGAAAATTAACTCATGAGGCTGTGTAGCTGCATTAAAGTCCAGGACTCTGTAACAGAAAATGCATACCATGAATATGGTGTAACTCAAAACAGAGAAAAGCTATGTCTACATTTTCACTCAAGGATGGGATTGGTTTGGGTCAGACACATTCAAAACTAAAGACAAGGCAGGTGCCAGAATGGGGCCTCCTAGGTTACACATTCTACCGCCATTACTGTATTCCAGTATAGTACAATGACACTTTTGACAAATGCTGTTCCTTTCAAATGGAACCCTGTACAGCTGCTTCATCATAAGTTGGTGTTGCGGCAGAGTGTCGACATACTGACATGATTGATATTATGGAATGTTGTGTGATCTGCGATGATTTGCTCTTGTAGTTGATGTAGGCGGATGGTGTTGTTTACCAACACTAGCTTGACAGCGGCCTGTTCATGGTGAACAGACGTTGTCTTCCACCCACAGGAAGTGGTCTGGCAGTTCTCTTCACAGTAATATACCTACAAAAAAATTTGCTGAGGAAAATAGACCTAATATTGTAGGACTACATTGTATTGTACTGTGATGCAGAATGATGTGAAACAATTACATAGGTACAGTCTAGTGTAGAATGTTGAAGACATACCTGTTCTCCAGTCTAAATGTCCGTATTATGGATGCTACCGTGAAGCGACTCAGGTTGGTCTGGACTCTGTGCCTCCCTCATTGTCAGGCCATGATTTATGACACGGTCCACCAAAGTGGCCCTAATGTCGTCGGAAATATGTCTCCGTCTGTTGCTTGGTCCCCTTCTTTGTCTTGTCCTCCTCCTCTCTCTCTCTTCCTCTCGCTCTCACTGCCTCCATGTTTGTAAAGTTCTCACCAAAGAGGTGATCTTACCTGAGGTCTGTTTGTAGTGCTGAGGCTCAGTGTAATTGGTGTTCAATTACTGTAGAAGTATTTGCGTGTGTGTGTGTGTTGCCAATTTCAGGTATGTTTTGCATGTTGAATAGAAGTGTTTTCCCGATGATTGCAAGAGATTTCATTGTTGAACGAAGTGTCTAATTAATGTAAGTGCAAGTGTGTTGCAGAATTGCAAACAAAGTGCAAAGGAGAAAATGTGTTTGTACTTTTGCTGCCTTTAAGACATGATTACAAAAGTTAAGGTTTTGATGCTTTTGCCTAAGCATTCACTTTCAGTGTGTAAGCAATCGGCAAAAACTGTAATATGGATTTGGTCCCCCTTTGCTGCTATAACAACCCCCACTCTTCTGTGAAGGCTTTCCTCTAGATGTTGGAACATTGCTGCGGGGACTTGCTTCCGTTCAGTCCCAACCATAAAAAACAGCCCCGGACCATAATTCCTCCTCCACCAAACTTTACAGTTAGTACTATGACTATTCATTCGGGCAAGTAGCGTTCTCCTGACATCCGCCAAACCCAGATTTGTCCGTCGGACTGGTGAAGTGTGATTCATCACGCCAGAGAATGCGTTTCCACTGATCCATTGCAGCGAGTTTTACACCACTCTAGCCGACACTTGGCATTGCGCATGGAGACTTAGGCTTGTATGAGGCTGCTCAGCCATGGAAACCCATTTCATGAAGCTCCCGACATACAGTTATTGTGCTGACGTTTCTTCCAGAGGCAGGGTAGCCTAGTGGTTAGAGCGTTGGACTAGTAATAGCGTTGGACTATTTGTCTATGGAGATTGCATGGCTGTGTGCTTGATTTTTTATACACCGGTCAGCAATGGGTGTGGCTGAAATATCAGAATCCACTCATTTGAAGTGGTGTCCACATTTTATATATATATATATATATATATATATATATATATATATATATATACACACACAAAATGATCTTCCATATGCATTCCTTTCTGTTTCAAACACACTACTAAACCAGTGTTATATTCTGATTCCACTGTATCAAGTATTCCATTGTAACATTGTGCATGGTGTGGAACATAAACACACCCATGCATGGCACACACACACTCTAAATAATCACACAGTTTATGGGATGTTTTAGACTTTATTGAAAAAAGTTTGTGTTTGATTTTTTTAATGTTGAAGTTTTTTTATTACACCTTGTATACTTTCATATCTTCCATTTGTTACTTAGTTGATGTTTGTATATGTCAAGTTACTGTAAGCAAAGTCACATGGCATAGAACACTGTTGTTTTGTCTTTGGAGAAGCTGTCATACTGAAAAGAAGTCAATCTGAACCTTGTAGTTTACATGCTGCCCATTAACTTTTGCCCATGCTTCATGTCATTACATGTGTTAGCCACTAGGGGGTGTCCTTGTCAAGCCATTGAAATTGAGGCCCTGAATGAACCAACACCTTTAAAGGCATCCTCTCTTCCTTGAAAATTTGACCAATGTTGCTTGTTAACCATCTCTTGTTGTCCTCCACAATGAAATTGTGGATCTGTTTTCGTCCGTTTATATGTTAGTCACACGCGCTATCTCAGACTGCACTGGCCTGATTTTGACGAAACTCTGGTGAATTATGCGTCTTGCCATAGAGATCTGCCGTTTACAAAATAACACAGATTGGACTAAGGCGGGAGCTATAGTAATTAACTGAAATGTGTTAGTCACACACAGTATCTCAATTGGCCCAAGGGTGCTGCATCATGTTTACTGTTTTTAACCGTTTCACTAGGGAGAGGCTATAAGGAAACTGCTTACCAAATTCTAAAACTGACCCCTACCTTAACTGTAACAACCTCATTTTAACCAATTCTGAAATGAAATATTGGATTGCAGGTCAGGAGTATCCATATAGCCTTTTCCGTATCACTAAGTTACACTTTCATCAACATTCGTAAACAGGTGAGGGTTTAAAACTTAAACTCCATTTTTATTTCAAAATCATATAAAAGCAGCTTATTTAAATTTTCACATTTTACAATTTGCTAAAATATACATTTTCAGCTACATACAGGTTGTGGGGAAACATAGGCGGGCTAGTTGCAGGTATGCTACAGGAGCAGCAGGTATTTATGTACACAGCACTGTGTATATCCTAGGATACAACTTAAACTGTGCATATCCTAGGATACAACTTAAACTGTGCATATCCTAGGATACAACTTAAACTGTGTATATCCTAGGATACAACTTAAACTGTGCATATCCTAGGATACAACTTAAACTGTGCATATCCTAGGATACAACTTAAACTGTGTATATCCTAGGATACAACTTAAACTGTGTATATCCTAGGATACAACTTAAACTGTGTATATCCTAGGATACAACTTAAACTGTGTATATGCTAGGATACAACTTAAACTGTGTATATCCTAGGATACAACTTAAACTGTGTATATCCTAGGATACAACTTAAACTGTGTATATCCTAGGATACAACTTAAACTGTGCATATCCTAGGATACAACTTAAACTGTGCATATCCTAGGATACAACTTAAACTGTGTATATCCTAGGATACAACTTAAACTGTGTATATCCTAGGATACAACTTAAACTGTGTATATCCTAGGATACAACTTAAACTGTGTATATCCTAGAATACAACTTAAACTGTGTATATCCTAGGATACAACTTAAACTGTGCATATCCTAGGATACAACTTAAACTGTGCATATCCTAGGATACAACTTAAACTGTGCATATCCTAGGATACAACTTAAACTGTGTATATCCTAGGATACAACTTAAACTGTGTATATCCTAGGATACAACTTAAACTGTGCATATCCTAGGATACAACTTAAACTGTGCATATCCTAGGATACAACTTAAACTGTGTATATCCTAGGATACAACTTAAACTGTGCATATCCTAGGATACAACTTAAACTGTGCATATCCTAGGATACAACGTAAACTGTGTATATCCTAGGATACAACTTAAACTGTGTATATCCTAGGATACAACTTAAACTGTGCATATCCTAGGATACAACTTAAACTGTGCATATCCTAGGATACAATGTAAACTGTGTTTATCCTAGGATACAACTTAAACTGTGTATATCCTAGGATACAACTTAAACTGTGTTTATCCTAGGATACAACTTAAACTGTGTATATCCTAGGATACAACTTAAACTGTGCATATCCTAGGATACAACTTAAACTGTGCATATCCTAGGATACAACTTAAACTGTGCATATCCTAGGATACAATGTAAACTGTGTTTATCCTAGGATACAACTTAAACTGTGTATATCCTAGGATACAACTTAAACTGTGTTTATCCTAGGATACAACTTAAACTGTGTATATCTTAGGATACAACTTAAACTGTGCATATCCTAGGATACAACTTAAACTGTGCATATCCTAGGATACAACTTAAACTGTGTACCACAGTGAAAGAGGCAAAAAAAGAGAACATAGAATTTCATCACAGGTTCCACGTAGAGATGCCTCATTCAGAAAAGAAGCCGTGCATTTGAATGTAACAAAAGGAAAATTGTCAAACTTTAAATCAGAACTTTGTGCTTTCAAATGAACATGTAGTAAGTTGCGTGTAGACTGTTAAATAAACCTTTTGCTATAGTTTTAATTTGTGAAGACTGAGTGTGTGTATAGACACGCATTTGTACATTTCTTTCCATTATGAAACTCCTTAGTCATCAATGCCTAACTATTACAACAACAACAACACCGTACAGAACAGTAATGCTTTTATAGCAGTCCTCAATTCAAACACATTTATCTTCCTTGTTGATTTGCTGCTCATTTTGTTCATACAGTCCTTCTATGTTACGAGTCAGATCAGACACACAGCCAGCTGCATCCAGACTCCTCCACACTGAAACACAGCGTATTAATCCCAAATGGTAGTCTATTCCCTATTTAGTGCACTACATTTTACCAGGGTAAAAAGGGTCTCTGGTCAAAAGTAATGCACTATATAGGGTGCCATTTGGGATGAACTCAGCCACTCTTCTGCTATCAATAAAATGAGAATATTTTTTGTGTAAACATAGATTTATACACACTCTTCTGTATAATAACAATTGGGGTATACATGTATTATACCCCGAAATAGATTGACAATGTGTCAAACTCAATTCAGAATAATTTACCAATCTGACATCAAACCTTTTGTTCAGATTTTAGAACACAAATCCGAGAGAATACAGCAAGTTTATTTTAACACAGTTTGTAACTGCCTATTCAGAACTCAACCTAGCCAATATTACTCCTACACTATATAGACTCTGAGTGCTCATAAACAGTATTCACTGGCCTAACATATGCATGTACATAGAACTCAGCACAGCTATGACACTTCATTCATTGTACATGCATTGTACAACTCCCTATAAAGAAGAGATTAGGATATACATAGATGTTATTACTCTTAATGACATCTGTCTGTTAAAACTCTTAATGACGTCTTATGTCAGTCTTATGACGGTGTTATATAGGTAATGTCACCTAAAAGACCCCGTACAATACTGAGATGACTCAAATACACAGAAATCGGCTAGGAGCCACCGTAGAGTATAGAACACAGCTATGAAGCTTCATTTAGCTACATAGTGTATTGTACACTGAAGTCCCGCTGGAAGACCTCACATAGAGATGACATCTATGAGACTTCATACAGTATACATAGGGACCTTAGGATACTTAATTACACACAGTGATCATCTATGAGACTTCATACAGCATACATAGGGATCCTAGGAGACTTAATTATGCACAGTGATCATCTATGAGACTTCATACAGCATACATAGGGATCCTAGGAGACTTAATTACGCACAGTGATCATCTATGAGACTTCATACAGCATACATAGGGACCCTAGGAGACTTAATCATGCACAGTGATCATCTATGACACTTCATACAGCATACATAGGGACCCTAGGAGACTTAAACACGCACAGTGATCATCTATGAGACTTCATTGAACATACATAAGAATTGTATGAGACTTGCCAAGGATTGCTAGACTCACTGATTGTACAGTGATAATCTATGAGACTTCATACAGCATACACAGGCCTAACACATGTCATAATGTACAGGAGCCAGCTAAGACACCTTATAAAGTATACATAGGATCCAGCTCCGAGAACTCAGTATACATGCATTGAGTGAACAAAACATTAAGAACACCTGCTCTTTCCATGACATAGACTAACCAGGTGAATCCAGGTGAAAGTTATGATCCCTAATTGATGTCACTTGTTAAATCCACTTCAATCAGTGTAGATGAAGGGGAGGAGACAGGTTAAAGAAGGATAAGCCTTGAGACAATTGAGACATGGATTGTGTATGTGTGCCATTCAGAGGTTGAATGGGCAAGAGCTCATAGAGAATACTTAGGACTGGTCAAAATAAGTTGTTTTCAAACCGTTTCAACGATTGTCATATATAAGATCTGCAGATTTGTAAGTGAAAAGTCCGACTTCCATCTAGCAAGAGTCTGACTTTCTGGCATGAACCGTAACCTTCCCTTGAGTTCATGTTTCAGTTAATAGTATGACAGCCTTCTAGTCTGGTCCCAGAACTGTTTGCTTTTACCAACTCCATTGCTGTCATTGTAGTCATGTTTGTCATGACAGTTCTATCAGGAGTTTTCAGGAGTGGCTAAGCAGGCTGGCCCCCAGGCTATAAGCTTTCTGCCTTGGGATTACATTTATGAAACTGCACTCGGTGTGCCACTTTCTGTACTTAGTTATAAAGTGTGCATACCAAATGTCACCCTTTTCCCTATATAGTGTTGGTATAAAGAATAGGATGCCATTTGAAGCACAAACAAACATGAACACCAAAAACAGGTCAAAAAAATAGCACTACATTTTGTTAAACATAACCTACTTTAGTGCTAGAATTTAGTTTAACACTTTGAAAGGATTTCCATCTACATTTGTACACATACTTCTCTCAGACAAAAGAGGACTACATTATTAAACAGCATCCTACAGCAGCTAGGTTTCACGTTGTATAAACCTATGGCTTGTGATTCTACACTGAAGGAAATGACAGTATTTGTCCTCATCTATGTTGTAAGGAGTTGCCAGTCAGTTGGCTGTTGAATGGAAAAGTAATGGAAGTAAAGTCAAGAACAGAACATATCAGGGCCTTGACTTCAGAATAGTAGAATGGTTTGTCCTGGAGTGGTTGTCAGTCTTGAACACTTGGTAGGTGAACATTTACAAACACCAAAACAGACGTTGGTTGGAGATGGCAGAGGGTCAGGTAAAGTACTGTAGCTCAGGTGTAGTGACTGGTTGTAAGGGACAGTTTATCCTCTTCCTTCTCTTTAAGGATGACCCCATAACCAACGTTGGCCGTGGGCACTAGATTACCTGGTATTGACAAACGGTGTGTCATTCAACATGTACAATTGTCTTGAAATAAACAGAAAATGAGAGCCAACGTGGTCAGAGGCTATAGGATTGCCAACCGCTGTTTTTAACCCTTCATCGGCGCAGCCTATTTTGTCCGATCTAAACTGAGATTTACTGTACCCAGTATCCAGGTCAGGTGTAGCCTACATTCCTATATTCACCAGGGGACAATGTTAGGGGAGGCTAAGCACAGAGGTTTGGGTTCAGGCTAGAGTTTGTGGGGATCATCTAGCCACGGTCACACAGTGCTGAGAAAATAGGAGGGTGTCATTTGAGATGTGCCCCTTGTTGTTCATTTGAGATGGTTGTTGTTGTTCATTTGTCTGTCTGTCCGTTTGTCTCGTCTGAGTGCTGCTGTGCGCTGGTTAATGTGGTCTTAAGGACTACAAGGGCCCTTTGAACTGGTTCCCAGAGAGATGCTGGCGGATGGAAGGCTTGGATCCTGCAGCGTCACCTAGTTTACGCCACACCACCTGAGAACACAACAGAGTACAGGGAAGTGGGAGAGGGGACACAAAACCCTGTTACACAACGGCTGTATACTATCTACAGTATATCCAGTCCCTTCAGATGAGGGTCTCTAGAAGTGAAATGTAGTACTAATTGACCCTGTGGGTCAAAGGGAGGTCATAGAGAGATGGGAACCATATATATGACTGGAATCCAGCCAACCAATGGGTGTCAACAAAAATGTGCTCCACATAATCTGAGCAGAAAATGCAATTTTAGGGGGACACAACAACAGCTGTGCAACACTTAACTCCCAACTCTGTGATGAGAGAGAGAGAGGTCGACCCAGGACCATGTAACATAGACCTCATTAGTGACCAGGATGTCTTTATGGTAGATGGGATACTTGACTGTAAATGGCTGCATTGTGTCTCCATGTTCTCTGTTTCTCATGTACAGAGCTCTGTATGGAACAACCAACAGGCATGGCTACTGAAAGCCTGGAAGGGCCCCAGGGTTGTCCCTACGAGAACACTGGTCCCATACTACCCTGTACTCCTCGCCAGGCCTGTCACATAGTGTATATTATCTTTATAGTGCACTACTTTCTATCCTCCTATTTTATCCTAGGCCTGGGAGGTTTACAGGGGGAATGTATCTGGGAGGTTTACAGGTGGAATGTATCTGGGAGGTTTACAGGGGGAATGTATCTGGGAGGTTTACAGGGGGAATGTATCTGGGAGGTTTACAGGGGGAATGTATCTGGGAGGTTTACAGGGGGAATGTATCTGGGAGGTTTACAGGGGGAATGTATCTGGGAGGTTTACAGGGGGAATGTATCTGGGAGGTTTACAGGGGGAATGTATCTGGGAGATTTACAGGGGAAATGTATCTGGGAGGTTTACAGGGGGAATGTATCTGGGAGGTTTACAGGGGGAATGTATCTGGGAGGTTTACAGGGGGAATGTATCTGGGAGGTTTACAGGGGGAATGTATCTGGGAGGTTTACAGGGGGAATGTATCTGGGAGGTTTACAGGGGGAATGTATCTGGGAGGTTTACAGGGGGAATGTATCTGGGAGGTTTACAGGGGGAATGTATCTGGGAGGTTTACAGGGGGAATGTATCTGGGAGGTTTACAGGGGGAATGGAGCTTGAAGGCTTAAGAGGCCACAATAAGAGCTTCCATTGTTTCTCCCAGTGAAGTTATTTTAATTACGCTGACAAGTGTGTCGTAAACACTATGGCTCCTTTATGGGAACCTCCAATTATAGCACGGGGAAGTGAAGGGGTGAGAGAGGAGGGGTGAGAGGGGGGAGGTTGAGAGGGAGGGATGGAATGGGGGTAATTGTGCAGTAATTGAAACACTGCTCTCCGTCAAAGCGATGGCAGGCTTGTGATTCGGACAGGCAAACAAACAGAAACTGGGAGGGAGAGGGGGAGGGGGAGGGATATGGAGAGGGAGAGGGAGAGGGAGACGCAACTCATGTATCTTAATCAAGCTCTCATTATTAGCTTACTGGGATAGGATAGAGGAGATGAGAAAGGTAATATGGAAGAGAGGAGAGAGAGAAAGTTTCTTACATTACACATCTCCCTGACGATGGCCTTCTCCTTCTCACTGAGGTCTTCGTCGTAGTCTTCAGGGATCTTCTTCTCCAGGTTCTCATGGACCTCCAGTACCTTCATGGCATGGACCACAGCCTCTGGCTTCTGGCCCACTGGGAGGTAGTCTGCTGGGGGGGGGGGCTCATCACTGGGGGACCTACCAGAGCCCTGGAGAGAGAGGAGAGATGGTCAGTGTGGTCACACACACATGAATATACTTTATTCTCTCTCTCTCTCACACACACACACCATCATGTTAGTAACATCATGCTAATCCCCCCTCTCCCCTCTCTCTCTGGGGTACTATAGTTCACCACCCACCGAAATGAGATTAAATCCTTTCATTCTGGGTCCTGCCCTGGTCCTACCCTGGTTGGGTTACATCTCCCCTGGTAGGGTTACATCTCCCCTGGTAGGGTTACATCTTCCCTGGTGGGGTTACATCTCCCTGATCCTAACCTGGTCCTACCCTGGTGGGGTTACATCTCCCCTGGTCCTACCCTGGTGTGGTTACATCTCTCTTGATCCTAACCTGGTCCTACCCTGTTGGGTTTACATCTCCCCTGATCCTAACCTTGTCCTACCCTGGTGGGGTTACATCTCTCCTGATCCTAACCTGGTCCTACCCTGGTGGGGTTACATCTCCCCTGGTCCTACCCTGGTGTGGTTACATCTCCCCTGATCCTAACCTGGTCCTACCCTGGTGGGGTTACATCTCTCCTGATCCTAACCTGGTCCTACCCTGGTGGGGTTACATCTCCCCTGGTAGGGTTACATCTTCCCTGGTGGGGTTACTTCTCCCCTGGTCCTACCCTGGTGGGGTTACATCTCTCCTGATCCTAACCTGGTCCTACCCTGGTGGGGTTACATCTCTCCTGATCCTAACCTGGTTCTACCATGGTGGGTTTACATCTCCCCTGGTCCTACCATGGTTGGGTTACATCTCTCCTGATCCTAACGTGGTCCTACCCTGGTGGGGTTACATCTCTCCTGATCCTAACCTGGTCCTAACCTGGTAGGGTTACATCTCCCCTGGTAGGGTTACATCTGCCCTGGTGGGGTTACATCTCCCTGATCCTAACCTGGTCCTACCCTGGTGGGGTTACATCTCCCCTGGTCCTACCCTGGTGTGGTTACATCTCCCCTGGTCCTACCCTGGTGGGGTTACATCTCTCCTGATCCTAACCTGGTCCTACCATGGTGGGTTTACATCTCCCCTGGTCCTACCATGGTGGGGTTACATCTCTCCTGATCCTAACATGGTCCGACCCTGGTGGGGTTACATCTCTCCTGATCCTAACCTGGTCCTACCATGGTGGGTTTACATCTCCCCTGGTCCTACCATGGTGGGGTTACATCTCTCCTGATCCTAACCTGATCCTACCCTGGTGGGGTTACATCTCCCCTGATCCTAAACTGGTCCTACCCTGGTAGGGTTACATCTCCCCTGGTAGGGTTACATCTTCCCTGGTGAGGTTACATCTCCCCTGGTCCTAACCTGGTCCTACCCTGGTTGGGTTATATCTCCCCTGATACTAACCTGGTCCTACCCTGGTGGGGTTAGTCTCTCCTGATCCTAACCTGGTCCTACCATGGTGGGGTTACATCTCATGTGGTCCTACACTGGTGGGGTTATATCTCTCCTGATCCTAACCTGGTCCTACCGTGGTGGGGTTACATTCCCCCTGATCCTAACCTGGTCCTACCATGGTGGGGTTACATCTCCTGTGGTCCTACACTGGTGGGGTTACATCTCTCCTGATCCTAACCTGGTCCTACCATGGTGGTGTTACACCTCTCCTGATCCTAACCTGGTCCTACCATGGTGGGGTTACATCTCCCCTGGTCCTAAACTGGTTCTACCCTGGTAGGGTTACATCTCCCCTGGTCCTACCCTGGTGGGGTTACATCTCCCCTGGTCCTAACCTGGTCCTACCCTGGTGGGGTTAGTCTCTCCTGATCCTAACCTGGTCCTACCATGGTGGGGTTACATCTCCCGTTGTCCTACACTGGCCGGGTTACATCTCTCCTGATCCTAACCTGGTCCTGCCATGGTGGGGTTACATATATCCTGATCATACCCTGGTGGGGTTACATCTCCCGTGGTCCTAAACTGGTTCTACCCTGGTAGGGTTACATCTCCCCTGGTCCTAACCTGGTCCTACCCTGGTTGGGTTATATCTCCCCTGATCCTAACCTGGTCCTACCCTGGTGGGGTTAGTCTCTCCTGATCCTAACCTGGTCCTACCATGGTGGGGTTACATCTCCCGTGGTCCTACTCTGGTGGGGTTACATCTCTCCTGATCCTAACCTGGTCCTACCATGGTGGGGTTACACCTCTCCTGATCCTAACCTGGTCCTACCCTGGTGGGGTTACATCTCCCCTGATCCTAACATGGTCCTACCTACCATGGTGGGGTTACATCTCCCGTGGTCCTACACTGGTGGGGTTACATCTATCCTGATCCTAACCTGGTCCTACCCTGGTGGGGTTACATCTCCCCTGGTCCTACCCTGGTGGGGTTAGTCTCTCCTGATCCTAACCTGGTCCTACCATGGTGGGGTTAGTCTCTCCTGATCCTAACCTGGTCCTACCCTGGTGGGGTTACATCTCCCCTGATCCTAATATGGTCCTACCATGGTGGGGTTACATCTCCCGTGGTCCTACACTGGTGGGGTTACATCTCCCCTGGTCCTAACCTGGTCCTACCCTGGTGGGGTTACATCTCCCCTGGTCCTAACCTGGTACTACGCTGGTGGGGTTAAACTCTCCTGGTCCTAACCTGGTCCTACCATGGTGGGGTTACATCTCCCGTGGTCCTACCCTGGTGGGGTTACATCCCCCCGGGTCCTACCCTGGTCCTACCCTGGTGGGGTTACATCTCCCCTGGTCCTAAACTGGTTCTACCCTGGTAGGGTTACATCTCCCCTGGTCCTACCCTGGTGGGGTTACATCTCTCCTGATCCTAACTTGGTCCTACCCTGGTGGGGTTACATCTCCCCTGATTCTAACCTGGTCCTACCCTGGTGGGGTTACATCTCCCCTGTGTCTTTCCATCTCTGGGTCACAGCTGATGCACAAAGAGGTCTTTGAGGGAGAGGAGCAGTAGTCCTGACTATCCTATCCCTCCCCAGTACATGTCAGTCCCAGCACTCACTGTCCAAGCTCTTAGCTATCTCTATCCCTGGTCCTATCCCAATACAGCTCAGTCCCATCACTCACTGTCCAAACCCTTAGTTATCTCTATCCCTGGTCCTATCCCAATACAGCTCAGTCCCATCACTCACTGTCCAAGCCCTTAGCTATCTCTATCCCTGGTCCTATCCCAATACAGCTCAGTCCCATCACTCACTGTCCAAACCCTTAGTTATCTCTATCCCTGGTCCTATCCCAATACAGCTCAGTCCCAGCCTTTTGAGCACCACTCTTGCATTAAATCCTCAACAATCCCAGCCAGCATTCCAACACTGGTGCCCCTGGGGGGGGGGGGGGGGGGGGGTCTGACTGGAGTGTGAGCAACACACACAAAGGAGAGAGGCAATAACAACAGCTCCAGGGTGAATGGTGTAGGCCCCTGCTGTAGAGGTATTATAGAAGAGGAAGGAAGTGAACCTGATCCGCCTGACAGTCTACTGTTACAGAGCCTGTATCAATACCTAGTAGCAATCCTCAGAGAACACTGAGATAGACACCACACTTATGTGCATCCCAAATGGCACCCTATTCCCTGTATAGTGTACTACATTTGACCAGGGCCCATATGCCTCTGGTCAAAAGTAGTGCAATATGTAGGGAATATGGTGGCATTTGGGATGTTTAAAAGAAAACATAAATAGAGGCTCTAGTTTAAAAGACATTAACAACCAACCATTTTTACAAGACAGAATCACCCATTAAAAGTACATTGTAACTGCTACTGTGTCAAAGAGAATCTTGATTGACATTTGATTGGCTGCTCTTGTTATTAGATGGTTGGGATTTTGCCTCAGTCAGTGCTACAGCGATGTGATCACGATCACTGGGCTAATTTTAGCATGTGACGGATGTAGGGGGGTGTAGGGGCTATAGAGGGGGGGTTAGCAGGGGTGGGGGCGACCCCCTCAACAATAGGTACCATCTCTCTCTACGTATCACAGGTAACCCCTCACAACATATTGACGTAGCACACAGGTTATGCCAAACAATAAGCAAATATGTTCTTTATTTCTACAACACTGGACACCACCCACCATAAACTTTAAAGTGTGTATCAGTCCATGTCATTGTCTGAGCGGAATGTGAATAGACGTGAGAGAGAGAGAGAGGTCATAATCAGATGAGCTCCTGCATTTTTCAGCATGTTCTTAAAAAATATAGATTTAGAATTGGATAAACTTGGATTTTTTTTGTCATATACATATAACAGGATGCTACCCTCTACAACATAACCTTCGCTCCAAATCAAAACCCACAGCTAATACAGTTGAAGCTGGAAGTTTACATACACCTTAGCCAAATACATTTAAACTCAGTTTTTCACATTTCCTGACATGTAATCCGAGAAAAATTCCCTGTTTTAGGTCAGTTAGGATCACCATTTTTTTTAAGAATGTCAAATTTCAGCTCTTATTTCTTTCATCACATTCCCAGTGGGTCAGAAGTTTACATACACTGAATTAGTATTTGGTAGCATTGCCTTTATTTTATTTTTTTACTTGGGTCAAACATTTCAGGTAGCCTTCCACAAGCTTCCCAACATTCACCCAGATGGGTGAATGTTGGCCCATTCCTCCTGACAGAGCTGGTGTAACTGAGTCAGGTTTGTAGGCTTCCTTGCTCGCACACACTTTCAGTTCTGCCCACAAATTGTCTATAGGATTGAGGTCAGGGCTTTGTGATGGCCACTCTAATACCTTGACTTTGTTGTCCTTAAGCCATTTTGCCACAACTTTGGAAGTATGCTTGGGGTCATTGTCAATTTGGAAGACCCATTTGCGACCAAACTTTAACTTCCTGTGTCTTGAGATGTTGCTTCAGATGTTGCTTCAAAATATCCACATAATTTTCCTTCCCTCATGATGACATCTATTTTGTGAAGTGCACCAGTCCCTCCTGCAGCAAAGCACCCCCACAACATGGTGCTGCCACCCCCGTGCTTCACGATTGCAAGCCTCCCCCTTTTTCCTCCAAACATAATGATGGTCATTATGGTCAAACAGATCTATTTTTGTTTCATCAGATCAGAGGACATTTCTCCAAAAAGTACGATCTTTGTCCCCATGTGCAGTTGCAAACCATAGTCTGGCTTTTTTAAAGGCGGTTTTGGAGCAGTGGCTTCTTCCTTGCTGAGCGGCCTTTCAGGTTATGATACTTTTGTACCTGTTTCCTCCAGCATCTTCACAAGGTCCTTTGCTGTTGTTCTGGGATTGATTTGCACTTTCGCACCAAAGTACATTAATCTCTAGGAGACAGAACGCATCTCCTTCCTGAGCGGTATGACGGCTGCGTGATCCCATGGTATTTATACTTGCGTACTATTGTTAGTACAGATGAACATGGTACCTTCAGGCGTTTGGACATTTCTCCCAAGGATGAACCAGACTTGTGGAGGTCCACAATTTTTTTTCTGTAGTCTTGGCTAGTTTCTTTTGATTTTCTCATGATGTCAAGCAAAGAGGCACTGTGTTTGAAGGTAGGCCTTGAAATACATCCACAGGTACACCTCCAATTGACTCAAATTATGTCAATTAGCCTATCGGAAGCTTCTAAAGCCATGACATCATTTTCAGGAATGTTCCAAGCTGTTTAAATGCACAGTCAATTTAGTGTATGTAAACTTCTGACCCACTGGAGTTGTGATACAGTGAATTATAAGTGAAATAGTCTGTCTGTAAACAATTGTTGGAAAAATGACTTGTGTCATGCACAAAGTAGATGTCCTAACCAACTTGCCAAAACTATAATTTGTTAACAAGAAATTTGTGGAGTGGTTGAAAAACTAGTTTTAATGAGGCCAACCTAAGTGTATGTAAACTTACGACTTCAACTGTATAAATCTCTATAAGTTTGGAACAGTACTGGTACAGGGCAACCCCAAAAAGTTTCAGCTGGACTTTCACCTAATCAAAGAATTAGCTCAGCAGGAGAAGCTCTCCCTTGAGAAAGATATCCCCACCCCGAGCGGGTCAGACCAGAGCTCTTCATTATATAACCCCACAGACGAGCAACCCCAAGCGGAAAGTCATCCTCCCAGCAGAGTACTACCCCCTCATTGAAATGAAGGATACATTTACCCAGCTGGAGGTAGGGCAGGTGGAGCTGGAACAGCAGGTGATTACACTCCAGTCAGCACAGACCCAGACAACAGTCCAGCACAACAACACCCCCTTCACCAGACCCGGAGAGCTGGGGGTGGAGAGAGACATATCTGCACTCTGGACTGTGGTGAGACAACTTCAACAGGAGAAAGAGCAGGAGAAGAACAGAGCACTAAAGGAGAGGATCAGACTGCTGGTGGTGGGGGTGAGGGGGATGGTGTGTGACAGAGAACAACCCACTAGAGAGGTGGCAACCCCTGCAGAGAAGCCAGCAGACCAGCCCACCTCAGCTCCTGACAAAAGTCTCGACACCACAGCAGAAGAGTCCACCCCAGACCCTGACCACGTCGACATCAGAGTAGGACAGACAAATGAAGAACCCCAAGCCCTGGGGATCTCACCCCTTCTGGGCACCCCCCTGTCAGCCACTCTGATAGCCCCCCCCCCCCCACACACACACACACCCAATGAGGACATACACAAGACACAGATTGTACTCCTTATGGACTCAGACGGAAAATACAGTGGGGATAACAAGTATTTGATACACTGCCGATTTTGCAGGTTTTCCTACTTACGAAGCATGTAGAGGTCTGTAATTTTTATCATAGGTACACTTCAACTTTGAGGGACGGAATCTAGAGAATCACATTGTGTGATTTTTAAGTAACTAATTTGCATTTTATTGCATGACATAAGTACTTGATACATCAGAAAAGCAGGTCCTTAATATTTGGTGCAGAAACCTTTGTTTGCAATTACAGAGATCATACGTTTCCTGTAGTTCTTGACCAGGTTTGCACAGACTGCAGCAGGGATTTTGGCCCACTCCTCCATACAGACCTTCTCCAGATCCTTCAGGTTTCGGGGCTGTCGCTGGGCAATACGGACTTTCATCTCCCTCCAAAGATTTTCTTTTGGGTTCAGGTCTGGAGACTGGCTAGGCCACTCCAGGACCTTGTGATGCTTCTTACGGAGCCACTCCTTAGTTGCCCTGGCTGTGTGGTGTTTCGGGTCGTTGTCATGCTGGAAGACCCAGCCACGACCCATCTTCAATGCTCTTACTGAGGGAAGGAGGTTGTTGGCCAAGATCTCACGATACATGGCCCCATCCATCCTCCCCTCAATACGGTGCAGTCATCCTGTCCCCTTTGCAGAAAAGCATCCCCAAAGAATGATGTTTCCACCTCCATACTTCACGGTTGGGATGGTGTTCTTGGGGTTGTACTCATCCTTCTTCTTCCTCCAAACACGGCGAGTGGAGTTTAGACCAAAAAGCTCTATTTTTGTCTCATCAGACCACATGACCTTCTCTCATTCCTCCTCTGGATCATTCAGATGGTCATTGGCAAACTTAAGTCGAGCGCTGGCTTGAGCAGGGGGACCTTGCGTGCGCTGCAGGATTTTAATCCATGACGGCGTAGTGTGTTACTAATGGTTTTCTTTGAGACTGTGGTCCCAGCTCTCTTCAGGTCATTGACCAGGTCCTGCCGTGTAGTTCTGGGCTGATCCCTCACCTTCCTCATGATCATTGATGCCCCACGAGGTGAGATCTTGCATGGAGCCCCAGACCAAGGGTGATTGACCGTCATCTTGAACTTATTCCATTTTCTAATAATTGCGCTCTCACCAAGCTGCTTGCTTATTGTCCTGTAGCCCATCCCAGCCTTGTGCAGGTCTACAATTTTATCCCTGATGTCCTTACACAGCTCTCTGGTCTTGGCCATTGTGGAGAGTTTGGAGTCTGTTTGATTGAGTGTGTAGACAGGTGTCTTTTATACAGGTAACGAGTTCAAACAGGTGCAGTTAATACACGTAATGAGTGGAGAACAGGAGGGCTTCTTAAAGAAAAGCTAACAGGTCTGTGAGAGGCGTAATTCTTACTGGTTGGTAGGTGATCAAATACCAGGCTCTGTCGTAACCGGCCGCGACCGGGGGGTCCGTGGGGCGACGCACAATTGGCCTAGCGTCATCCGGGTTAGGGAGGGTTTGGCCGGTAGGGAAATCCTTGTCTCATCTCCAATCCAAAGTTAAATCTAGAATTGGCTTCCTATTTCGCAACAAAGCATCCTTCACTCATGCTGCCAAACATACCCTTGTAAAACTGACCATCCTACCAATCCTCGACTTTGGCGATGTCATTTACAAAATAGCCTCCAATACCCTACTCAACAAATTGGATGCAGTCTATCACAGTGCAATCCGTTTTGTCACCAAAGCCCCATATACTACCCACCATTGCGACCTGTACGCTCTCGTTGGCTGGCCCTCGCTTCATACTCGTCGCCAAACCCACTGGCTCCATGTCATCTACAAGACCCTGCTAGGTAAAGTCCCCCCTTATCTCAGCTCGCTGGTCACCATAGCATCTCCCACCTGTAGCACACGCTCCAGCAGGTATATCTCTCTAGTCACCCCCAAAACCAATTCTTTCTTTGGCCGCCTCTCCTTCCAGTTCTCTGCTGCCAATGACTGGAACGAACTACAAAAATCTCTGAAACTGGAAACGCTTCTCTCCCTCACTAGCTTTAAGCACCAACTGTCAGAGCAGCTCACAGATTACTGCACCTGTACATAGCCCAGCTATAATTTAGCCCAAACAACTACCTCTTTCCCAACTGTATTTAATTAATTTATTTATTTTGCTCCTTTGCACCCCATTATTTTTATTTCTACTTTGCACATTCTTCCATTGCAAAACTACCATTCCAGTGTTTTACTTGCTATATTGTATTTACTTTGCCACCATGGCCTTTTTTGCCTTTACCTCCCTTCTCACCTCATTTGCTCACATTGTATATAGACTTGTTTATACTGTATTATTGACTGTATGTTTGTTTTACTCCATGTGTAACTCTGTGTCGTTGTATCTGTCGAACTGCTTTGCTTTATCTTGGCCAGGTCGCAATTGTAAATGAGAACTTGTTCTCAACTTGCCTACCTGGTTAAATAAAGGTGAAATAAATAAAATCGTGCACCAGCGACTCCTGTGGCGGGCCGGGCGCAGTGCGTGCTAACCAAGGTTGCCAGGTGCATGGTGTTTCCTCCGACTCATTGGTGCGGCTGGCTTCCGGGTTGGATGGCGGATAGTAGCTACTAAAACAATTGGATACCACGAAATTAGGGAGAAAAAGGGGTCAAATTCAACAACAAAAAAACAACAACAAAAAATAAATCCTTATGTCATGCAATAAAATGCTAATTAATTACTTAAAAAGCATACAATGTGATTTTCTGGAATTTTGTTTTAGATTCCGTCTCTCACAGTTGAAGTGTACCTATGAAAATTACAGACCTCTACATAAGAGTAGGAAAACCTGCCAAATTGGCAGTGTATCAAATACTTGTTCTCCCCACTGTGTAGCTCATCTCGTGGCAGTAGTACTGTAGACTACTTTATCACTGACCTCATCCCAGAGTCTTTCAGAGTGTTCACGTCCTGCCCATTAACACCCCTATCAGATCACTGCCAAATCACAGTCTATCTGAACAGAGCAATTCTCAATCATGAGGCATCAAAGCCAAAGGAACTGAGTAATATTATGAAAAAAAAGGCAACAACAAATTCAATCCCTTTATGACAACTTCCTGGACAAAACATTCCACTGTAATAGTGAAGGTGTAAATTTGCCAGTAGAAAATGTTAACAATATATTTAACCTCTCAGCTTCCCTATCTAATCTAAAAATGTAAAACAGAAAACCAAAGAAAATGGACAACAATGACAAATGATTTGATGAAGAATGTAAAAACCTAAGAAAGAAATTGAAAAACCTGTCCAACCAAAAACATAGAGACCCTGAAAACCTGAGTCTACGCCTTCACTATGGTGAATCACTAAAACAATACAGACATAGAGACCCTTCACTATGGTGAATCAATAAAACAATACAGAAATACACTACAGAAAAAGAAGGAACAGCACATCAGAAATCAGCTCAATGTAATTGAAGAATCCATAGACTCTAACCACTTCTGGGAAAATTGGAAAACACTAAACAAACAACAACAAAAACAATTATCTATCCAAAATGGAGATGTATGGGTAAAGCACGTATCCAATCTTTTTGGCCCTAACAAAGAACCATTGGCAAAAACATATATGTGATCAAATACAAATCTTAGAATCAACTTTTAAAGACTACCAGAACTCACTGGATTCTCCAATTACCTTGAATGAACTACAGGACAAAATAAAAACCCTCCAACCCAAAAAGGCCTGTGGTGTTGATGGTATCCTCAATGAAATGATAAAATATACAGACAACAAATTCCAATTGGCTATACTAAAACTATTTAACATCATCCTTAGCTCTGGCATCTTCCCCAATATTTGTAACCAAGGACTGATCACCCTAATCTTCAAAAGTGGAGACAAATTTGACCCCAATAACTCCCGGGTGATATGCGTCAACAGCAACATTGGGAAAATCTTCTGCATTGTCATTAACAGCAGACTCGTACATTTCCTCAGTGAAAACAATGCACTCAGCATATGTCAAATTGGCTTTTTACCAAATTACCGCCTGTCAGACCACATATTCACCTTGCACAACCTTATTGACAAACAAACAAACCAAAACAAAGGCAATGTCTTCTAATTATTGTTGATTTAACCAAATATTTTGACTCAATTTGGCATGATTGTCTGCTATACAAATTGATTGAAACTAATGTTGGGGGGAAAAAATTCAACATTATAAAATCCATGTACACCAACAACAAGTGTGTGGATAAAATTGGCTGAAAACACACACTTTTCTATCCACAGGGCCGTGGGGTGACACAGCCTAAGCCCCACCCTTTTCAACATATATATCAACGAATTGGCGAGGGCACCAGAACAGTCTGCAGCACCCGGCCTCACCCTACTAGAATCTGAAGTCAAATGTCTACTGTTTGCTGATGATCTGGCGCTTTTGTCCCCAACCAAGGAGGGCCTACAGCAGCACCTAGATCTTCTGCACAGATTCTATCAGACCTGGGCCCTGACAGTAAATCTCAGTCAAACAAAAATAATGGTGTTCCAAAAAAGGTCCAGTTGCCAGGACCACAAATACAAATTCCATCTAGACACAGTTGCCCTAGAGCACACAAAAAAACTATACATCAGTGCCACAGGTAACTTCCACAAAGCTGTGAACGATCTGAGACAAGTAAAGAAGGGCCTTCTATGCCATCAAAAGGAAAATACAATTTGACACTGCCAATTAGGATCTGAAAAAAATATATATGAATCTGTTATAGAACCCATTGCCTATATGGTTGTGAGGTCTGAACCAAGAATTCACAAAATGGGACAAACACCAAATGGAGACTGCATGCAGAATTCGGCAAAAACAATCCTCTGCATGCAGAGCAGAATTAGGCAGACACCCGCTAATTATCAAAATCCAGAAAAGAGCCGTTAAATTCTACAACCACCTAAAAGGAAGCGATTCCCAAACCTTCCATAACAAAGCCATCCCCTACAGAAAGATGAACCTGGAGAAGAGTCCCCTAAGCAAGCTTGTCCTGGGACTCTGTTCACAAACACAAATAGACCCCACAGAGCCCAAGGACAGCAATAGAATTAGATCCAAACAAATCATAAGAAAATAAAAAGATAATTACTTGACACATTAGAAAGAATTAACAAAAAAACTGAGCAAACTAGAATGCTCTTTGGCTCTGAACAGAAAGTACACAGTTGCAGAATACCTGACCACTGTGACTGATCCAAACTTAAGGAACACTTTGACTATGTACAGACTCAGTGAGCATAGCCTTGCTATTGAGAAAGACCGCCGTATGTAGATCTGGCTCGCAAGAGAAGACAGGCTATGTTCACAATGCCCACAAAATGAGGTGGAAACTGAGCTGTACTTACTAACCTCATGCCAAATGTATGACCATATTAGAGACACATATTTCACTCAGATTTATTTTTCCCTTTTGTACTTTAACTATTTTCACATCATTACAACATTGTATGTAGACATAATATGGCATTTGAAATGTCTTTATTCTTTTGGAGTGTAATGTTTACTGTTCATTTTTTATTGTTTATTTCACTTTGGTTTATTATCTATTTTACTTGATTTGGCAATTTAAACATGTTTCCCATGCCAATAAACCCCCTTAAATTGAAATTGAATTGAGAGAGAGAGAGATATGATGCATTATTCAAAGCGTCACCTTCTGTGTTTGAAGTTGAAGTTCAAAGCCATGCTAATCAGGACAGGAGTCTAAAGTTGGTCTGTATTTCATTTCATTCCAAAACAGACACACACACACTTTTTGCACACGCCACACTCTTGTTCTTTTTTACCTGAGTGGTTACCATGATGACTCCAAAGTTTTTTTTTTATCAGGACCAATCAGAGTTCTGATTAGCTAAAGAAGAGTACTCTCCTCTCTCTTCTCTCCTAGCTCTGCTCTCTCTACTCTTTCTGCTCTCTCTCCTCTCCTCTCCTCTCCTCTCCTCTCCTCTCCTCTCCTCTCCTCTCCTCTCCTCTCCTCTCCTCTCCTCTCCTCTCCTCTCCTCTCCTCTCCTCTCCTCTCCTCTCCTCTCCTCTCCTCTCCTCTCCTCTCCTCTGTCTCTGCTCTCTCTCCTCCCTCTGTCTCTGTTTCCTCTCCTCTCCTCTCCTCTCCTCTCCTCTCCTCTCCTCTCCTCTCCTCTCCTCTCCTCTCCTCTCCTCTCCTCTCCTCTCCTCTCCTCTCCTCTGTCTCTGCTCTCTCTCCTCCCTCTGTCTCTGTTTCCTCTCCTCTCCTCTCCTCTCCTCTCCTCTCCTCTCCTCTCCTCTCCTCTCCTCTCCTCTCCTCTCCTCTCCTCTCCTCTCCTCTCCTCTCCTCTCCTCTCCTCTCCTCTCCCCTCCTCTCCTCTCCTCTCCTCTCCTCCCTCTGTCTCTGTTTCCTCTCCTCTCCTCTCCTCTCCTCTCCTCCCTCTGTCTCTGTTTCCTCTCCTCTCCTCTCCTCCCTCTGTCTCTGTTTCCTCTCCTCCCTCTGTCTCTGTTTCCTCTCCTCTCCTCTCCTCTCCTCTCCTCTCCTCTCCTCTCCTCTCCTCTCCTCTCCTCTCCTCTCCTCTCCTCTCCTCTCCTCTCCTCTCCTCTCCTCTCCTCTCCTCCCTCTGTCTCTGTTTCCTCTCCTCCCTCTGTCTCTGTCTCTGTCTCTGTCTCCTCTCCTCTCCTCTCCTCTCCTCCTCTCCTCTCCTCTCCTCTCCTCTCCTCTCCTCTCCTCTCCTCTCCTCTCCTCTCCTCTCCTCTCCTCTCCTCTCCTCTCCTCTCCTCTCCTCTCCTCTCCTCTCCTCTCCTCCCTCTGTCTCTGTTTCCTCTCCTCTCCTCTCCTCTCCTCTCCTCTCCTCTCCTCTCCTCTCCTCTCCTCTCCTCTCCTCTCCTCTCCTCTCCTCTCCTCTCCTCTCCTCTCCTCTCCTCCCTCTGTCTCTGTTTCCTCTCCTCTCCTCTCCTCCCTCTGTCTCTGTTTCCTCTCCTCCCTCTGTCTCTGTTTCCTCTCCTCTCCTCCCTCTGTCTCTGTTTCCTCTCCTCTCCTCTCCTCCCTCTGTCTCTGTTTCCTCTCCTCTCCTCTCCTCTCCTCTCCTCTCCTCTCCTCTCCTCTCCTCTCCTCTCCTCTCCTCTCCTCTCCTCTCCTCTCCTCTCCTCTTCTCTTCTCTTCTCTTCTCTCCTCTCCTCCCTCTGTCTCTGTTTCCTCTCCTCTCCTCCCTCTGTCTCTGTTTCCTCTCCTCTCCTCCCTCTGTCTCTGTTTCCTCTCCTCTCCCCCCTCTGTCTCTGTTTCCTCTCCTCCCTCTGTCTCTGTTTCCTCTCCTCTCCTCTCCTCCCTCTGTCTCTGTTTCCTCTCCTCTCCTCTCCTCTCCTCTCCTCTCCTCTCCTCTCCTCTCCTCTCCTCTCCTCTCCTCTCCTCTCCTCTCCTCTCCTCTCCTCTCCTCTCCTCTCCTCTCCTCTCCTCTCCTCTCCTCTCCTCTCCTCTCCTCTCCTCTCCTCTCCTCTCCTCCCTCTGTCTCTGTTTCCTCTCCTCTCCTCCCTCTGTCTCTGTTTCCTCTCCTCTCCTCCCTCTGTCTCTGTTTCCTCTCCTCTCCTCCCTCTGTCTCTGTTTCCTCTCCTCTCCTCCCTCTGTCTCTGTTTCCTCTCCTCTCCTCCCTCTGTCTCTGTTTCTTCTCCTCTCTCTCTCTGCTCTCTCCTCGCCTCTTTCCTCGCCTCTCCTCTGTCTCTGCTCCCTCTCCTCTCCTCTCCTCACCTCTCCTCGCCTCTTTCCTCACCTGTCCTCTGTCTATGCTCCCTCTCCTCTCCTTCAGTCTCTCTTCCTTACATCCTCACTTCTCTCCTCTCCTTTCACAGCCTCCTATGTTCTCTCCCTTCTCTTCCTTCCCCCTCTTCTCCTCTCCCTCTTGTCCTCTCTCTCCCCTCTCTGCATTACTGCTGGAGGAAGAGGAGGAGTGTGTGTGTGGGGAGGGGGGGGGGGGGGGTAGAGAGGAAAGGATGATGGAGGAAGAGGATAAGAAGGAAGAAGAGGGATTAAGAATGAGGACAATGATGCCCCCAAGGTGAGAGCTGGAGAGGGGGATGAAAGAGAATGAGAGAGCAGAGGGTGTCTTTGCCCTTCTGTAAGGAGGGACGCTAATTTAATTAGTGGTCTTTAAGGGACGACCTCTGGTTAAACATGGAAGCAACAGAGAGACAGGTGAAATCTCTGGGCTATAAAGGAGAGAGACAGAGAGACAGGCATATAGAGAGTGAAATAAAGAGAGAGAGATAGAAAGAGAGAGGGGGAAGACAGAGTTAATTTATTTTCTCTTTTGTACTTTAACTATGTGCACATTGTTTCAACACCCTATATAGACATAATATGACATTTGAAATGTCTTAATTTGTTTGGAACTTTTGTGAACGTAATGTTTACTTACTGGTCATGTTTTATTGTTTATTTCACTTTGAGAGAGAGAGAGAAAGACCATTTAATTGACTTGAGAGAGAAAGTAAAGCCCATTGAATTGAATTGAATTGAATTGAGAGAGAAAGAGTCTTCAGCTTCAGTCTCCAGCTGGGCTAGAGAATTTGTCACGCCCTGATCTGTTTCACCTGTATTTGTGCTTGTCTCCACCCCTTCCAGGTGTTGCCCATATTCTCCACTTATCCTCTGGGTATTGAAAAAACGTAAGCGCTATGGCTTTTCAACCTCTGCCATATCGTGGATTCGGAGCTATCTATCTAATAGAACTCAAAGGGTTTTCTTTAATAGAAGCGTCTCTAATGTCAAAAATGTAAAGTGGGGTGTACCGCAGGGCAGCTCTCTAGGCACTATACTCTTTTCTATTTTTACCAATGACCTACCACTGGCATTAAACAAAGCATGTATGCTGATGATTCAACCATATACGCATCAGCAACCACAGCTAATGAAGTCACTGAAACCCTTAACAAAGAGTTGCAGTCTGTATTGGAATGGGTGGCCAGTAATAAACTGGTCCTAAACATCTCTAAAACTAAGAGCATTATATTTGGTACAAATCATTCCTTAAGTGCTAGACCTCAGCTGAATCTGGTAATGAATGTTGTGGCTGTTGAACAAGTTGAGGAAACTAAATTACTTGGCGTTACCTTGGATTGTAAACTGGCATGGTCAAAACATATAGATTCAATGGTTGCAAAGATGGGGAGAGGTCTAGCCGTAATAAAGAGATGCTCTGATTTTTTTACACCACGCTCCAAAAAGCAAGTTCTGTAGGCTCTAGTTTTGTCTAATTTTGATTATTGTCCAGTCATGTGGCCCAGTGCTGTAAGGAAAGACCTAGTTAAGCTGCAGCTGGCCCAGAACAGAGCGGCACGTTTTGCTCTTAATTGTAATCAGAGGGCTAATATTAATACTATGCGTGCCAGTCTCTATTGGCTAAGTGTTGAGGAGAGACTGATTGCATCACTTCTTCTTTTTATAAGAAACATTGTGTTGAAAATCCCCAAATGTTTGCATAGTCAACTTACATACAGCTCTGACACACACACTTATCCCACCAGACATGCCACCAGGAGTCTTTTCACAGTCCCCAAATCCAGAACAAATTCAAGAAAACGTACATTATTATATAGAGCCATTATTGCATGGAACTTCCTTCCATCTCATATTGCTCAAATAAACAGCAAACCTGGTTTCAAAAAACAGATAAAACAACATCTTGCAGCACAACGCCTCTCCCCTATTTGGCCTAGATAGTTTGTGTATAGGCATTGTTATGTAGGCTACGTGTGCCTTTTTTAAATGTATGTTGTTCTGTCCGTGAGCTGTTCTTGTTTATTGATGTTCTTTATTATGTCATTCTGTATTATGTTTCAGATTTTGTGTGGACCCCAGGAAGAGTAGCTGCTGCTTTTGCAACAGCTAATAGGGATCCTAATAAAATACCAAATGCCTGTGTTTTCTGTCTGTCTGTGCCACTTCACCTTGTTTGTCAAGCTTACCAGCATTCGTCCTGTCAGCTCCAGTCTTTTCCCAGCCTCTTTTTTTCTCATCCTCCTGGTTTTTGACCCTTGCCTGTCCTGACCCTGTACCCGTCCGCCTGACTACTCTGCCCATCTCTCAACCTGCCTGCCGTCCTGTACCTTTGCTCCACCTCTGGATTACTGAAGTCTGCCTGTCCTTGACCCTGAGCCTGCCTGCCGTCCTGTACCTTTGCTCTTACTCTGGATTATCGACCCCTGCCTGCCTTGACCTGTCGTTTGCATGGCCCTGTGGTTACAATAATCATTGTTACTTCACACAGTCTGCACTTGGGTCTTACTTTGATTCATGATAGAATCAAAGCTAGATAAACAGAATGAGGGGTGGAAGTTAGGGTTAACATGATGTATTGCTGTTGTAAGGTCTACTTTATTACTCTGGGTTATTGGGTAAAGTCTGAGCTGTGTTTACATTAAAGACATGAGGTTATTGTCTCTTAACACTCAGGGTGGAATGTGGAAGAGGCAGAGCAGAGGCAGGGCTGGAGTAAAAGTGCATATACTGGAGACTGACATTCAATATTGCAAGATGGCGCCAACAGAGATGATCGCCTCACTTCAAGTCCTTAGGAAACAATGCAGTAATTTGTCATTTTTTTGTTGTTACATTGTTAGCCCAGAAAATCTTAAGTGTATTACAAACAGCCGGGAAGAACTATTGGATATAAGAGCGACGTCAACTTACCAACATCACGACCAGGAATACAACTTTCCCGAAGTGAATCCTTTGTTCGGACCTCCATGCTGGACATTGGATCTAATCCCAGAGAACGACCCAAAACAACGTTGTTGCCGCAGGAGAGGAAGGAGGAGGGGCCTCCTGGTCAGACTTAGAAGGTGAGCACACCATCCACCGCTTCTGAGCATATTACTCGTCAATGTCCAGTCTCTAGACAACAAGGTGGACGAAATTAGGGCACAAGTTGCCTTCCAGAGAGACATCAGAGATTGTAACATTCTCTGTTTCATGGAAACATGGCTCACTCAAGATATGTTGTCAGAGTTGGTACAGCCACTGGGTTTCTTCATGTGTCGCGCCAACAGAAACAAACATCTCTCTGGTAAGAAGAATGGCGGGGGTGTATGCCTCATGATTAACGACTCATGGTGTAATCATAACAACATACAGGAACTCAAGTCCTTTTGTTCACCTGACCTAGAATTCCTTACAATCAAATGCCGACCGCATGATATAGCAAAATAATTATTTTAGATTATAGTATACCCCCCAAGCAGATACCTCGACGGCCCTGAAAGAACTTCACTGGACTCTATGTAAACTGGAAACCATATATCCTGAGGCTGCATTTATTGTAGCTGGGGATTTTAACAAATCTCATTTGCGAACAAGGCTACCTAAATTCTACCAGCACATTGATTGTGCTGGACCACTGCTACTCTAACTTCCATGATGAATACAAGGCCCTCCCCCACCCTCCCTTCGGCAAATCTGACCATGACTCCATCTTGTTGCTCCCCTCATATAGGCAGAAACTAAAACAGGAAGAGACCGTGTTTAGGTATATCCGACGCAGGTCTGACCAATCGGATTCCACACTTCAAGATTGCTTCAATCACGTGGATTGGGATATGTTCCAGGTAGCCTCAGACAATTACATCGACGTATAGCCTGACTCTGTGAGTGCATTGGAGATGCATTGGAGTGCATTGGAGATGTTGTACCCACTGTGACTATTAAAACCTTCCATAACCAGAAACAGTGGATTGACGGCAGCATTCGCACAAAACTGAAAGTGTGAACCACCGCATTTAATCATAGCAAGGTGACTGGAAACATGACCGAATAAAAACAGTGTAGTATTCCCTCTGCAAGACAATGAAATGAGCAACGTGTCAGTACAGAGACAAAGTTGAGTCGTAATTCAACGGCACAAACACGAGACATATGTGGCAGGGTCTACAGAAAATCACGGATTACAAAAAGAAAACCAGCCCTGTCGCGGACATCAATGTCTTGCTCCCAGACAAATGAAACAACTTCTTTGCTCGCTTTGAGGACAATACAGTGCCACCGACACGGCACACTACCAAAGACTGTGTATTCTCCTTCTCCATGGCCGACGTGAGTAAAATATTTTAGAGGCACTATGTTCAGCATCCCTAGCTGAACATAGTGCCTCTTCAACCTCATGGGGCTGAAGAAATTTGGCTTGTCACCAAAAACCCTCACAAACATTTACAGATGCACAATTGAGAGCATCCTGTCGGGCTGTATCACTGCCTGGTAAGGCAACTGCACTGTCCTCAACCGCAAGGCTCCCCAGAGGATAGTGCTGTCTGCACAACGCATCACCAGGGGCAAACTACCTGCCCTCCAGGACATCTACAGCACCCGATGTCACAGGAAGGCCAAAAAAATCATCAAGGACAACAACCACCCAAGCCAATGCCTGTTCACCCTGCTATCATCCAGAAGGCGAGGTCAGTACAAGTGCATTAAAGCTGGGACCGAGAGACTGAAAAACAGCTCTATCTCAAGGCCATCAGACTGTTAAACAGCCACCACTAACATTGAGTGGCTGCTACCAACATACTGACTCAAATCTCTAGCCACTTTAATAATAAAACATTGGATGTAATAAATGTATCACTAGTCACTTTAAACAATGTCACTTTATATAATGTTTACATATCCTACATTACTCATCTTATACAGTTGAAGTCAGAAGTTTACATACACTTAGGTTGGAGTCATTAAAACTCATTTTTCATCCACTCCACAAATTTCTTGTTAAAACTTCTTGACGCTACCCATCCCTGTAGTGGGATCATTTTCGTCAGCAACCGCTGAATAGCATAGCGCAACAGTCAAATAATATTACTAACAAATATTCATATTCATGAAATCACAAGTGCAATATTGCGAAACACAGCTTAGCCTTTTGTTAATCACCCTGTTGTCTCAGATTTTGAAATTATGCTTTACAGCGAAAGCAATCGAAGCTTTTGTGTAAATGTATCGATAGCCTAGCATAGCATTATGTACACTTAGCATCAGGAAGCTTGGTCACGAAAATCAGAGAAGCAATCAAATTTACCTTTGATGATCTTCGGATGTTTTCACTCACGAGACTCCCAGTTACACAGCAAATGTTATTTTTGTTCCATAAAGATTATTTTTATACCCCAAATTCTTTAAAAAAAAAAAAAAAATTATTTCACCTTTATTTAACCAGGTAGGCTAGTTGAGAACAAGTTCTCATTTGCAACTGCGACCTGGCCAAGATAAAGCATAGCAGTGTGAACAGACAACACAGAGTTACACATGGAGTAAACAATTAACAAGTGAATAACACAGTAGAAAAAAAGGGGGGTCTATATACATTGTGTGCAAAAGGCATGAGGAGGTAGGCGAATAATTACAATTTTGCAGATTAATAACACATAAATGATCAGATGGTCATGTACAGGTAGAGATATTGGTGTGCAAAAGAGCAGAAAAGTAAATAAATAAAAACAGTATGGGGATGAGGTAGGTAAAAATGGGTGGGCTATTTACCGATAGACTATGTACAGCTGCAGAGATCGGTTAACTGCTCAGTTAGCAGATGTTTGAAGTTGGTGAGGTAGATAAAAGTCTCCAACTTCAGCGATTTTTGCAATTCGTTCCAGTCACAGGTAGCAGAGAACTGGAACGAAAGGCGGCCAAATGAGTTGTTGGCTTTAGGGATGATCAGTGAGATACACCTGCTGGAGCGCGTGCTACGGATGGGTGTTGAAAAAATACCGGCGTTTGTTTGTCGCGTTATGTTCAGAAATCCACAGGAAAAAGCGGACTCCACAACGCAGACATATATTCCAAATAATATCTATAATGTCCACATTAACATGTCAAACGTTTTTTATAATCAATCTTCAGGTGGTTTTTAAAATATATATTCGATAATATATCAACCGAGTGTGTAGCTTTTTCCATAACAGCGGGAGGAACAATTTACGCAATTACGCACAAACTCACTCTGAGAGCCTCCACCTCTCCACTTACGCATTGTGATCCTTCACACTAATTTTTCAAAATAAAAGCCTGAAACTATGTCTAAAGACTGTTGACACCTTAGGGAAGCCACAAAAAAAGGAATCTGGTTGATATCCCTTTAAATGGAAGCTAGACATGCGTAGGAACAGAAGGGTTTCAAAATAAGAGGCACTTCCTGGTTGGATTTTCCACAGGGTTTCGCCTGCAATTTCAATTCTGTATATTTTGACAGTTTTGGAAACTTTTGAGTGTTTTCTATCCTAATCTGTCAATTATATGCATATTCTAGCATCTGGACCTGAGAAATAGACCGTTTACTTTGGGAACATTCCCCCTAGCTTCAAGAGGTTTTAACAAACTATAGATTTGGCAAGTTGGTTAGGACTTTGGCATGACACAAGTCATTTTTCCAACAATTGTTTACAAACAGATTATTTCACTTAGAATTCAGCGTATCACAATTCCAGTGGGTCAGAAGTTTACATACACTAAGTTGACTGTGCCTTTAAACAGCTTGGAAAATTCCAGAAAAGTATGTCATGGCTTTAGAAGCTTCTGATAGGCTAATTGGCATAATTTGAGTCAATTGGAGGTGTACCTGTGGATGTATTTCAAGGCCTACCTTCAAACTCAGTGCCTCTTTGCTTGATACCATGGGAAATTCAAAATAAATCAGCCAAAACTTGAGAAAGTCTGGTTCATCCTTGGGAGCAATTTCCAAACACCTGAAGGTACCGTGTTTAGCTGTACAAACATTAGTACGCAATTATAAACACCATTGGACCAAGCAGCCGTCATACCGCTCAGAAAGGAGACGCATTCTGTCTCCTAGAGATGAACATACTTTGGTGCAAATCAATCCCAGTACAACAGCAAAGGACCTTGTGAAGATGCTGGAGGAAACGGGTACAAAACGATCTATATCCACAGTAAAACGAGTCCTATATCATCATAACCTGAAAGACTGCTCAGCAAGGAAGAAGCCACTGCTCCAAAACCACCATAAAAAAGCCAGACTATGGTTTGCAACTGCACATGGGGACAAAGATTGTACTTTTTGAAGAAATGTCCTCTGGTCTGATGAAACAAAAATAGATCTGTTTGGCCATAATGACCATCGTTATGTTTGGAGGAAAAAGGGGGAGGCTTGCAAGCCGAAGAACACCATCCCAACCATGAAGCATGGGGGTGGCAGCATCATGTTGTGGGGGTGCTTTGCTGCAGGAAGGACTGGTGCACTTCACAAAATAGATGGCATCATGAGGGAAGGAAAATGATGTGGATATATTGAAGCAACATCTCAAGACATAAGCACGGCCATCAAGCATCCATATATTTATATGTACATATTCTTATTTCATCCCCTTACATTGTGTGTACAAGGTAGTCATTGTGAATTTGTTAGATTACTTGTTAGATATTACTGCACTGTTGGAACTAGAAGCACAAGCATTTCACTCATCTCGCATTAACATCTACTAACCATGTATATGTGACCAATAACATTTGATTTGATATTGGAAATTGGGATCGTACACCTTTAAATGTAGAGGAGCTGGAGAAGGTTTGAAAGTGTTTGAAAGTCCAGTTCAAAGCAAGTCTGTGAAGTGATACTGAAGTCAGCGAGGGAAACTCTTAAAGCACTTCAAAGGAGTTAAGGCCGCAATAAGAGGAAGAAAATACCGATGTAGGTATAGAAATCTGTGGACTGGTTTCAACCTTGTGTGAGTCTTTGAGACTCAGGAAATGCTTTCCAAATGTCTGAGCTTCCAGAACTCTCTTTCTCTCTCCCTCTGAATGTGTCCCCCATGTGTGTGTTTTTTCCCTGTTGGCTTTGATCTTTCCTGACAGATCATGACCCCTGACCTTGACCCTTATCAGCCGGAGTGAGAACATAAAACAACAATGCTGCTGCCACAAAGACCTCTGCTTTGGTGACCACTGCTATGGTGACCGTTACCGCTGTGACCTGTAATTGTTAAAATATACTGCAAATCGGCTCAAAACAGATACGGTATTCTGGTAGCTAGGATTTATCCACAGAGCCAAACAGAGAGGTCAGGGCTGGGAGAGGGAGTGGTTTGGCGCCATACTGTACGTACATTCTGCAGTGGGTCTTGCTGGTACTGTGAGAGCTGAGACTCAGAGTGGTAGAAGCCCTTCCTCAGACTCTTCAGATCACCACTTTTAGACTGCTGTGAGAGAGGGGGGGGAGCAGCAAGAGGAAGAGAGAGTGAGAGAGAGGGGTGAGAGAGAGCAGCAAGAGGAAGAGAGAGCGAGAGAGAGAGGGGGGAGAGAGAGCAGCAAGAGGAAGAGAGAGCGAGAGAGAGGGGGGAGAGAGAGCAGCAAGAGGAAGAGAGAGCGAGAGAGAGGGGGGAGAGAGAGCAGCAAGAGGAAGAAAGAAAACACATTTAGAGGAGTAGACCGTGCACACAGAAGTCCAAGAGGAGAAAATGTGCTGCTGATATCTGTACAAGAGAGAGGAGCTCAGCACAGAAGTTGAGAGGTTTGATGCTGAGGATTGTCAATAGGCCATTTTAGAACACCTTGCAAGACAGCAGATGTCAGTTCAGTTCATTTATACCCAATCTATCGTATACTTGAAAATGGCCAGCATGTGTTTTGTATCCTCATGCCTGGGGTAAAATAAATGGCATCCCTCTGCCTCAGGACACTGGACTGAGTGTAGCTCAGAACCTGCAGCTCTGCATGTAAAGTAGTCTAGAACTTTGACCAAAGAAACGAGGAAGATCTCATCGATCTCATCAAACAACCATTGGAACATCTGATGTATCTAGTCTTCCAGAAGAAAGAAAGCTACTACTACAACTACTAAGGACATGGTGATCTCTAGTGGACAACCAGAGACTTACACAACCAGAGACTTTCTGTTGAACTATTCGTCGCAGATGGAATGGACAATTTCAACAGAGAGAGATGACAAAGACATACAAGCGTAAATATGTACATTGCATTTCTAAATCCGAATGAGCGGTTGTTGGGGATGCTAAATATCCATATTAACGATGAGCGTATTATTCAACTGTATGTACGATAAAATTCCTTTCTCTCCTTCTCCCGCTCTTTGTTCCCCACCTTTTCATTGTGTAACCAGACATCATATCGGGTTAGTCCACTAGGGACTTTTCATTGCATTATGTTAGTAATCAATTCAACCTTTACTGTGTGTGTTTACATATTTCTGTGTGATTATTTCATTAGTTAAGAAATAAATAATTAAGCCAATTTGTGTAAACTGAGTCATCATGTAGACTAGGGTTCGTGTAGATTAATAGAATATTACGACATTCAGAATGAGACTGATATGAGGAAAACATACATGAATAAGTGACTGTTATCTATAGATATGAATATATCTTATAAGAGTATAATTCGGGAGATAGTAACTTGTTAAATACATTTTCCCGTGGTGCCCCAAGTTACTGAGTTAATTGTAACATTATTAATTTAATCACGTAATCAATTAAACATAGTTCATTGATTTGATAAGTTAACAGTCATCGCGTTAATGATAATAAGTCACAACAAAATGTTATATTATGGCTATGTATAGTGTTTTAAAGTGTCACGTTCTGACCTTAGTTCCTTTTTTATGTCTTTATTTTAGTTGGTCAGGGCGTGAGTTGGGCTGGGCATTCTATGTTGTTTTTCTATGTTTTGTTCTGTTGTTATATTTCTATGTGTTTGGCCTAGTATGGTTCTCAATCAGAGGCAGGTGTCAGTCGTTGTCTCTGATTGGGAGCCATATTTAGGTAGCCTGTCTTCTGTTGTGTTTTGTGGGTGGTTGTATCCTGTGTTAGTGTTTTCACCATATGGGACTGTTACGGTTATTTGTTTGTACTTTTGTTATTTTGTTCAGTTGATTTATTAAATATATCATAATGGACAATTACCACGCTGCACATTGGTCTGATCCTTGCGACTCCTCCTCTGAAGAAGAGGAATTGCATTACATAAAGTACAAAAGGGAAAATAAATAAACATAAATATGGGTTGTATTTATAATGGTGTTTGTTCTTCACTGGTTGCCCTTTTCTTGTGGCAACAGGACACAAATCTTGCTGTGATTGTACACTGTGGTATTTCACCTAATTTTGAATTATTGGTTGGTGAGCGGACCCCACACCTCAAAACCATAAAGGGCAATGGGTTCTATAACTGGTTCAAGTATTTTTAGCCAGATCCTAATTGGGATGTCGAATTTTATGCTCCTTTTGACGGCGTAGAAGGCCCTTCCTGACTTGTCTCTCAGATCGTTCAAAGCTTTGTGGAAGTTACCTGTTGTGCTGATGTTTAGGCCGAGGTAGGTATAGTTTTTTGTGTGCTCTAGGGCAACGTTGTCTAGATGGAATTTGTATTTGTGGTCTTAGCAACTGGACCTTTTTTGGAACACCATTATTTTTGTCCTAATGAGATTCACTTATGGCCTAGGTCTGACAGAATCTGTGCAGAAGATCTAGGTGCTCCTGTAGGCTCTCCTTGGTTGGGGACAGAAGCACCAGATCATCAGCAAACAGTAGCCAGTTGACTTCAGATTCTAGTCAGGTGAGGCTAGGTGCTGCAGTCTGTTCTAGTGCCCTCGCCAATTTGTTGAAATATATGTTGTTCAGGGAGTGTCTCTGTCGCTCTCTGTTCTCATTGGTGTTATGGGTTAGGTTCAGTGGGATGACAGTACTATCTCCATAGACGGGTTGGTTGTTTAGCAACAAATCTCCGTAGTGAAGTCTCTTACGACAGCAGTATGTGTATTATGTAATCACAGAGCTGTATGTATGGAGAAATGTCTACATCAATAGGACACTCATATCTGTGACCCAAATGACACCCTATTCCCTATTCCCTTTAGAGTCCAACACCTCGGACCAGATCACTTTTGAAACTCATCAAAGCCATTCAGGGAATTACAAAAACAGAGTTTTCATCCCAAAAGTCTGTTTAAATGGATAAATAATTTTACAGTGCAGCAGGGTTACTTGCTTCTGTGATTCTTAAAATACAGAGCCTGGAATTAGGCACTGCATCTCAGTGCAAGAGGTGTCACTACAGTCCCTGGTTTGAATCCAGGCTGTATCACATCCAGCCGCAACTGGGAGTCCCATAGGGCGGCGCACAATTGGCCCAGCGTCGTCCGGGTCTTCACTGTAAATAAGAATTTGTTCTTAACTGACTTGCCTAGTTAAATAAAGGTTACACACACACACACACTGACCAAAAAGTTATTTTGTTGCATTTACGTATGTCCCCATTACCAGTAAAACATCATCAAAACCTATTTCTTTCAATTACTTGCTGTGCTGTTTCTTTGTTCATTTGTTTAGAAGTTTCTTTCTCAACCAGGATTTCTGCGAAACACCGTTTGGGTCTTCGCGTGTCAAAAAAGTTACACGTCAAATAACAGTATTTGACGTTTCAAATAATCTTGTTGACCAATCAGGACCTGAATATGACTGCACGTCACATAATAATTTAACGTGTTCATAAATTTTTTACGTAATTATTACACATTGATTACACTATCACTCGTATTTCATATGTCACAACGATTCAGCGATACGTATGCTATGATGCTGGTAAAGTTGTCTCGCGCACCTCCAGTGCTGGTCATTAACAATGTTCTTACCCAAAAACATAGCAAAACAACATAATCTAGGTGTCATCATCTAAAATAACCCTAATTTATAAGACAGTTCTTATTTGATTAATGGTGGTCAGACCCATCTATGTGAAGCTAGCCACAAGAAGGACTAGCCACAAGAGTGGACTTTGCGGTTAGCCTTCAAAATAAAAGTATGGCATTCTACTATTTGTATTAATTTGCATCACTGTCAATGACAGGCAAACCGCAAATTCCACGACTGTGCCTAATCCTTATTGTGGCTAGCTTCACAACACATAACCCGGTCCGGTCGAGCCTCACTAGCCAGATGAAGCTAGCTGGCTGCTTATAACGTTAGCTTTGGGCAACAGGGTTAAGTAGCTGGCTAGCTATTTATTTTCATGAACTGAAGTTCAATTTCAATAGGAGAACAATAAGTGGCAACCTAGCTAATACTTACTCACAAGAATTCCTAAATCATTGCCAAGAATAATGAAAATGACTGCAGTTTCCACTGGTCATTGTTTTCAGGCTGTTTGTATTGGTGCTAGCTATGTACCCCAGAAGTTGCAGTCGAAGAAATGCTTTACCAACGCGGTATTGTAAACACATCGTTCGTGGCCTGTGTCGCTTGTTTGCAAGAATAATGAAAATGACTGCAGTTTCCACTGGTCATTGTTTTCAGGCTGTTTGTATTGGTGCTAGCTATGTACCCCAGAAGTTGCAGTCGAAGAAATGCTTTACCAACGCGGTATTGTAAACACATCGTTCGTGGCCTGTGTCGCTTGTTTGCAGACTTTTTTTTTACAGCTTTGACGGTGCTACTGTATCTTTTTTGACACACAAAGACCCAAACGGCGTTCCATAGTATGTATGTCGTGAAGCTAATAGCAGTGACGCCATTACTGTGTAACTCCGGTAGGGTAACGTCTGAAAAATAGCTCACTTGGTAGTGTGTACCGGTGCTCGACCAGCTGGCGAAAGCCAACATCACCCACGACAGAGAACGGTTGATTGTCAATGGCAATGAATTCCATTATCTTGGCTTTAATGGATTTCACCTTTGAGTTGACTTGCTGAAATTGTCTTACTCTTTCAAATGATTGCTCGACTTGTTAACTGCTCGATCCATAAAGCAGACATTGTGGGCTAGGTTAGGAATGCTACGTTGCATGTGTAGCACAACATTTTACGTGGCGTCATTACGTCATGTACCTACGTTATATAGGTATGGACGGTAGCATTGACAACAGTTTTTAACATCGCCGTTAAACTAGACATCGGGCCGATACCGATGTTGGCATTTTTAGCTAATATCGTCCGATTACGATATGTTCAGCGATATATTAGGCATCCCTATTGCTAACGCTAGCTAGCTAGCCATTTAATATAACTTGTTTTTTCTAAATGTACTGTATCTACCTAAGTTAGCCACGTTATGAATACAACTCTCATTTGCTGTTGACATCAGGATACGATTTGAGAGCATTAATTAACTCCAAAAGTGGTTAGTAATTTTGGCTGCATACCGACAGTGCATTCAGAGCCATCCAGTGGCTAGCCACATTACAACCAAAGACAGTACAGTATGAAGATAGGCAGAAACTGCTTCTCCAATAGAAATCTTTGTAGGCGATGTCATGGCGATATTGGCTAGCTAAGCTCATGCGTAGAAACACGGTTCTAAAAGTCGTCTCTCGCCGAACTGCGCATGTTCAGGCCATCAAATCAAAGGCACTTCTTCGATATAAAGTTGAAATGAAAATGTGTCAGTTTGTCACTTTCATAAGGTTGGAGTAATAACAAGTTCAACTACTTAAGACATTGGCTCAAATCTAGGTTGTGCCTTTAGATTTAAAGAAAATTAACAACTAAGGAAGAATTTTTCACTTCTCTCATTGACTTCTCAAACCCCAAACCCCGGCCTGGTTGGTTTCGCAGACGTTTCCGGAAGTCTTGTGATATTGCACCTCTGGGTTTAGAAAGTCTGTGCTACAACCTTCATTTTCACCAGGTGAAAATGAAGCATATGTAATGACAGTCCACCACCACATACCAGAGAGTCTCCTGATTAGCAAGGGGTAGTCTGTGTTTCATTTCATTGTGTATTAAAAACACAGTTTGAAATCATTGTGAGGGGTTTTCACCAGTGGTCCGAAGAGGGAATTGTTTGCCACAGTAACCAAGAGGGTGGCATTTGGGACACATACCTATTCTATTCACCTCTAGCTGATGTCATAATGATGCTCCCTCTGGTCATTACAATGTTACTAAAAATCTTTACTACTCTGAGTGCACTCTCTTCCCTGTAGTATCCCATCTCTCTCGGGTATGTACTTTAGTGTATATGTGTGTGCATTCATGTGTGAGTAAATGTATGTGAACCTGTGTGTATGTGTTTTAACATCTCCTAGTAGAGAGTAGAGATAGTACAAATGTGTGCCTGTGTTCTGGTTGTTGTGAAATCAGACCCCAGACAGAATGGCAATGAGAAGCAATGAAACATTCATCCCATGAGTGAGTTCTCCTGCTCTCCCATCATTTATCCCAATCCATTATGGAAGTTCACTTTCACTGTGGAGCTGAATTATTCACTTAACCATGTCATCCCAGCAGGTAGAAACAAGCTCTCTCTCTCCCTCTCTCCCTTCCTTCCTCTCCTCTGTGTAGCCGATTACTTGGCAATATTTAGCTTTCTCTATTAGCTCCCACTACATCTCTCTCATTCTCTGTTTATACTTTGAAAATGACACTCTCGTCACTACTGCCTTCTCTGCCTCTCCCACGAGAGAGTTTAGGTTTGAAAAAGTGAGAATGGAAAACATGGAGAGAGTTTAGGTTTGAGAAAGTGAGAATGGGAGACATTAAGAGAGAGTGGAAATTGAAAAACAGAGCGGTGATAGTTTTCACCATGGTAACATACAGTAGCTGAGAGTTTTACCTGTGATAGAAGCTGCTTGTTGTCATCCTCCAGGACCTTGGTCTCCATTTGCCTGATGTAGTTACCTGGAAGAATAAAGAGGCAGAGAGAATATCAATGAAAAGAATGTCAGTCACACTGATCCAAGGCCTGTCTCATATCAATGACAGTGTATGTCTCCCAAATGGCACCCTATCCCCTTTAAAGTGAACTACATTTACTAGGGCTTTGGTCAAAAGTAGTACACTATATATAGAACAGGATTCCATTTGGGACGCAGCCTCTGTTAAATCCAGGTGTCCATTCCGGCTCTGAAACAATGGAGTTCAATAGACCAAGACCCATGTGTGCCCACAGATTCCCTCCAGTCTCTGTTAATACCAATTAGGTTGTGTTTGATGTATTCTGAGTTGGGCTCTGGGTCCCTCTGTGTGACGCTCAGCAGTCCTCTCAGCCTTAATCCCCCACCAGTTCTATTGTTGACTCTCCCATGGGGATTATGTTGTGTTAGCGCTCCACTAAGACCAACATTGCTGTCTTTTCTCTCCTGTAAACTGCTGATACCCAACACTCAATACCGGATTTCACAACTATTTCCTTTAGAGAGATCTATATCCAATACATCAACCAAAGCACTGGAATTCTGGAATTCTTCAGTGGCATGAAAACGTCTTGGTTTTCATTATTTAAATGGTCTGTATCAGCAATGGCAGTGATTATTAGGCCCTACACACACACACACCTCTCTCTATCTGTTCTATCTATCTCTGTTCTCTCTCTGTTCTATAGCCATCTCTCTCTCTCTATCTCTCTCTGTTCTCTCTCTCTGCATAAGCATGCTCTATCCTCCGTCTCAGTAGTTACCTTAATGAGAGGGGAGGCCCTGTAGAGGTGTGTGTGTGTGATGACCTTAGTGATGACTGAAACTTAGTAAGAGGGGATCTCTCTGCCATACAAAGGAACACACCTGTTCCTCCATAACTCCCTCTGAAGGAATGAGAGAGAGAAAGAAAGAGATGGGGACTAGACAGTGGAACCAATCCCAAGGAGACTAATGGTCTAGCTGGTAGACATAAAGATGTGAAGGCCGTGACACATGCCAGAGCTCATCTCATGTACCATATAACCTCTGACCTTATGACTAGTAAATCACAAAAACCCAGTTACATTGTCGCTGGACAAGGGTCGAGGCACAAATGGCACCACATTCCCTATATAGTGCATTAATTAGAACAGAGCCCTATGGGTCCCGGTCAACATTAGTGCACTAGAAAGGCTGCAGGTATCCTAGTGGTCAAGAGCGTTGGGCCAGTAAAGGCTTGTTCACATTGGCAGTCTGAAGTGACTCAAATAAAAAAAATGCATATCCTATTAGAATCTGTTATCTTTTATTGTCTAAACAGCCAAAAAGCACCACCAATCAGCCTACACCACTGTGCACACACCCATCGTTACTATGACAACTAGCGTAGCCATGTCAACAAATGACTGCTGTCTGAAATACAATGTGGTCACTTGTAACTTGCTGTTTGGACAGTCAGTACTCCAAAACAGATTTGAAAAACCAAACTAATTTGAGCATTAAGGCATACAGTGTGAATACAGTGTGAATTCAGTGTGAATACAGTGTGAAGCCAGGTTGCTTACGGCAACTTGTGTCTACTCCACCACCAGGTGTCAGTATATTAAAAATAGAACCAATGACACAGCCAAGGCATTCATGGCCATTAGACTGGCTGTTTGTCGCTGACTGTCTCTGTCTCAGCTGTGAGAATGAGAGGCACAGACAGACAGATACAGTAGTGATTAACTTGATTCATCCCCCACAGGGTGAAGAGAGAGCGAGAGAGAGAGAGAGAGAGAGAGGCAGAGAGAGGCAGAAAGAGGCAGAGAAAGGCAGAGAAAGGCAGAGAAAGAGGCAGAGAGAGAGGCAGAGAGAGGCAGAGAGAGAAGAGAGAGGCAGAGAGAGAGAGAGAGAGGCAGAGAGAGAGAGAGAGAGAGACAGAGAGAGAGAGAGAGAGAGAGAGAGAGAGAGAGAGAGAGGCAGAGAGAGAGAGAGAGAGGCAGAGAGAGAGAGAGAGAGACAGAGAGAGAGAGAGAGGCAGAGAGAGAGAGAGAGAGGCAGAGATAGAGAGAGGCAGAGAGAGAGAGAGAGAGGCAGAGAGACAGAGAGAGAGATAGGCAGAGAGAGAGAGAGAGAGGCAGAGAGAGAGAGGCAGAGAGAGAGAGAGAGAGAGGCAGAGAGAGAGAGAGAGAGAGAGAGAGAGAGAGAGAGAGAGAGAGAGAGAGAGAGAGAGAGAGAGAGAGAGGCAGAGAGAGAGAGAGAGAGGCAGAGAGAGAGAAGAGGCAGAGAGAGAGAGAGAGAGAGGCAGAGAGAGAGAGAGAGGCAGAGAGAGAGAGAGGCAGAGAGAGAAAGAGAGAGACAGAGAGAGAGAGAGAGACAGAGAGACAGAGAGAGAGAGAGAGAGAGAGAGAGAGAGAGAGAGAGAGAGAAGAGAGAGAGAGAGAGAGAGAGAGAGAGAGAGAGAGGCAGAGAGAGAGAGAGAGAGAGAGAGAGAGACAGAGAGAGAGAGAGAGAGAGAGAGAGAGAGAGACAGAGAGACAGAGAGAGAGAGAGAGAGACAGAGAGAGAGAGCGAGAGAGAGAGAGAGAGAGAGAGAGAGAGAGAGAGAGAGAGAGAGAGGAAAGGCGAAAGGCTCCTGTAACTCCTGTAGGCCCCTTTGCCCTTTTGTGACCCTCTAATCTAACTACAGTAGAACTGCTCTGGTCAGCTGACCTGTCCTGTACCCTGCAGCTAACTCCAAAGCCAGGCAGACAGGCCGGCTAGCAGCGGTAACAAGGGGGTAACAAGGGGTTATAAACCCTACAGATAGACCTGGGGCCAGTGGGTAATTAGGGGTTAAACCCTACAGATAGACCTCGGGCCAGTGGGTAATTAGGGGTTAAACCTTACAGATAGACCTCGGACTAGTGTGTAACCAGGGGTTAAACCCTACAGATCAACATCGGGCCAGTGGGTAATTAGGGGTTAAACCTTACAGATAGACCTCGGGCCAGTGGGTAACCAGGGGTTAAACCCTACAGATAGACATCGGGCCGGTTCCTATGTGTCCAAAACACTAAGGACTTAAAATAGTCCACAAACACACCAACACAATCGTGAAGAAGGCACGACAGCGCCTATTCCCCCTCAGGAGGTTGAAAAGGTTTGGCATGGGTCCTCAAATCCTCCAGAACTTCTACAGCTGCACCATTGAGAGCATCTTGACTGGCTGTATCACTGCTTGGTATGGCAACAGCACCACCCTCGATAGCATGGCGCTACAGAGGGTGGTGTGGACAGCCCAGTACATCACTGAGGCCGAGCTCCCTGCCATCCAGAACCTCTATGCTTGTCGTGATGTGTGTTTTGTCCTATATTTTTATTGAATGTATTTGTATTTTTAATCCCAGTCCGTGTCCCCGCAGGAGGCCTGTATCCTTTTGGTAGGCCGTCATTATAAATAAGAATTTGTTCTTAACTGACTTCCCTATTTAAATAAAGGTTAAATAAAATAAATAAAAAGCATAAAGTCTAACACCAACACCAACACTGACACTCCAACACACACACACACACACACACACACACACACACACACACACACACACACACACACACACACTCACTTAATTTGCTCACACACACACACACACATAACATGCACACACATTTACATACAATCATCATATACGCTGCTACTACTCTGTTTATCATATCCTGATGCCTAGTCACCTTACCTCTGTACATATCTACCTCTATCCCTCCAGTATCCCTGCACATTGTAAATATGGTATTAGAAATGACGGACCCTGTATACATTATAACTTACTTACTTACTTATGTTCTTCTTATTTCTTATTTCTCGTGTGTTTTTGTTCTACCTTATGTTATTTTTACTTCTACACTGATAATGATTACTGCATTGTTGGGTTCAAAGCTTTTTCACTACTTGTGTACATGACATTAAAACTCCAAACATAACCGTTGGGTAAACCCAGATAGACCTCCAGTTATGGAATTGATTTAAATCAAATTAGGTCACCTTGCCTCCCCCACTACTCCTGTCATTTTAAAAACTCAAGTAAAAAATGACTCCTACCGTACCTCTGGACACGCACACACGCACGCACACACACACACGCACGCACACACACGCACACACACACACACGCACGCGCGCGCACGCACGCACACACAAAACACTTCCTTTAGGACTGTAACATAGGGATAGTGTATATCCCTACTCTCTCTTCATAGCAGACCCCCTTACAGCAGTACAATAAAGGAGAAGGCCCTGAGCTCAGTGAGGTGAACTCACACAGGAATGATTTCAATTACGGTGAGGGGGGAGTTAGAGCAGGGCCCCTGGAAATGCATTCACACACACACACTTATGTCCACACACACACTCATGTCCACACACACAGCCGCAAGGTCGACCTAGTAATGATTTCAAGTACAGTACCGTGTAGGTGGAGTTAGACTAGAAAGGCTAGTGGGGAAGGGAAAACGCACTCACATGGACACACACTCACAGTGGCCGGTGGGGCAGGCAAACAGTGCCGTATTGTTACGCTCTAGTTCAAAGTGTCGCTGTAGTAACCTGACCTGGCCTGACTCTGAGGCCATAAGGTTCTGATGACTGAGTCCTGGGTCCGGCTGCATAAAACATCTGAAGTGTTTCTCTTAAGGGTTTACCTTAAGGGATATTTTTACCTGACCTCAGGAAATTGTTTAAAGGTGTTGCATAGAGCCCCTCAAACATTTCCTTATAGGTAACTGCATCATTTAAGAGAGAGAACAATGAGACAGATATCTCACCGGATGTAAAATGTGAAACATCCGCTTGGCATTTCCACTCACTACCAAATATGGTAGTGAGAGGAAGCCCACTGGCCGGCAGTGGGAGAAGATGGAACGAGGTGGATTTTAGCCAACATTCAGAAATGTCTATAAAGCATTAGATCTCAATACAGTTTTCTGTTCCTAAAACTGTAATATATTATGAACAGAGTGGACTAAGTTTTGTAGACTTTACCCTTTGTAAAAGTTTTTAAAAATGGCTTTGTTAGAAGGAGTGCAAAGGTGAATTGAGTTATTGCACCCGCGCACTTCACAGAGTAGGCGTTCCCTAACGGAAATATGCATATGCTGCTAGATCGCGCCAATAGGATCTTGCGAGCTCGTGCTTGGCTCTACCCACTTCCTTGCTTGTTCTGCCCACTTTGACTCATTTGTCTATCTTGGTTTATTTATACAAATCTTTGGTTTCACGGTAGTTTGAAGGCATCTAGGCAGAAGGCTTCCAGGTTAAGCGAGCAGTGTGTCAACAGGAGTGGCAGAGTCGTGTTTCGGATGGCTCTCGACCTTGGATCTCGACTTTTGCCTCTCGAGTCCGTACAGGAGTTGCAGCGATGGGACAAGACTGTAACTATCAATTGGATATCACGAAATTGGGGAGAAAAAGGGGTAAAAAGTATATTAAAAAAGTATATATATTTTTATTTCAAAAGACTCTCTGGTTACCATGGAGATGATTCACTGAAGGAACGTCTTGTCAAAGATCTCGCGAGATCGCGACCAAATGATACAGAACATAATAAAACATGTTTCTTTTAGTTACTTTCTTCTCAACTGGTTTCTATTACTTTCTAGCATGTCAAGCTAACTTACAGAGTAGCTAGCTAGCTAGCCAGCTAGCTTTGTAGCCACGGATTGTGTGTGCACCTTCCATTGTTTAGCTGGTGGATGTTTTCCTTTTGAAACCAGGGCAGAGGAAAGCAATATATTCACCTCCACAAATACTGTTTATATTAATATCCATACTGAATGAAGCACTTAAGAGACCTCATAGACAACCATTGAATTTGCTTAAAATGTTTTCTGCAAATTACTTAAAGTTAAGGAAACTTTAAGGGAAGAGATAAGGGGGAAATTAACTTAAGATGTTTTTATTCAACCGGGCCCTGGCCCTACACAAGCCCTACACTGGCACTACACAAGCACTACACAAACCCTACACTGGCACTACATAAGCCCTACAGAGGCCCTACACAAGCACTACACAGTCTGGGATAGGGGAGGGTTTGGCCGGCTGGGATGTCCTTGTCCCATCGTGCTCTAGCGACTCCTTGTGGCTGGCTGGGCACATGCACGCTGACTTCGGTTTCCTCCGACACATTGGTGTGGCCGGGTTAGGCGAGCAGCGTGTCAAGAAGCAGAGCGGCTTGGCAGGGTCGTGTTTTGGAGGATGCTTGGCTCTTGACCTTCACCTCTCCCGAGTCCGTAAAGGAGTTGCAGCGATGGGACAAGATTGTAATTATCAATTGGATACCACAAAATTGGGGAGAAAAAGGAGATGTGCCAAATGGTGGAATTGTGTTTGGAAAATAAAGATTGACGTGTTTTTTTAAATGATAGGTAGTGGTAATATTTAATTCAGTACAGAAATGTGTAAGAGGTTTAACTTACCCTGTCCTGCGGCTCAATTTACCTTATACCTGGGCTAAGTTGTGCCAAGAGACCACTTTTTTTGGACAAGCAATTTTTTTCAAAACTTTACATGAATTCTGATTATTTCCAGGGATACACATCATCCTGAAATATATGTAGATATATGTAGACTAAGATCGAATCGTACTACACCGGCTACGACACTTGGCGGATGTGGCAGGGCTTGCAAACTATTACAGACCACAAAGGGAAGCACAGCCGAGAGCTGCCCAGTGACCAGGCCTACCAGACGAGCTAAAATATGTCTAAGCTCACTTCGAGGCAAGTAACACTGAAACATGCACATATTACTTGTTTTAAGTATAGATTTTTTCCCCCAATAAATATCGATAAAATAATTTTGATAAAATAATAAAACACATGCCATAGATATATACCCACAGCTCTTCTACTGGCTCTTTCAGACACACACACACACACTCACACACATGCCACAGATATATACCCACAGCTCTTCTACTGGCTCTTTCAGACACACACACACACACTCACACACATGCTCACACACACACACACACACACACACACACACACACACACACACACACACACACACACACACACACACACACACACACACACACACACACACACACACACACATGCCACAGATATATACCCACAGCTCTTCTACTGGCTCTTTCAGACACACACACACACTCACACACATGCCACAGATATATACCCACAGCTCTTCTACTGGCTCTTTCAGACACACACACACACACTCACACACATGCCACAGATATATACCCACAGCTCTTCTACTGGCTCTTTCAGACACACACACACACTCACACACATGCCACAGATATATACCCACAGCTCTTCTACTGGCTCTTTCAGACACACACACACACTCACACACATGCCACAGATATATACCCACAGCTCTTCTACTGGCTCTTTCAGACACACACACACACACTCACACACATGCCACAGATATATACCCACAGCTCTTCTACTGGCTCTTTCAGACACACACACACACGCACACACATGCTCACACACACACACGCTCACACACGCTCACACTCCCAGAGGGCTCATTACAGAGAGGTGGGACCTGATCTGGACTGAAAGCCGTAACACAGAGATAAAATGTGAACCCTGCAGGGCTTTTAAGGTCAAACACACACACACACACACGGCCATTGACACACACAAATACACAGACACACACACACGCACACGGCCATTGACACACACACGGCAATGCCCAGTTAGATAAACTGCATTACAGAACAACATAATAAATGGTAGGCTAACTGTGTTAAGCATCATGGCCTCCTAAATCGAATGACTTATTCTGGAGGACACAGCCTGTCTCTGGACACAGACACAGACAATGCTGACCACTGGAGAGGAGAGGAGGGCATCCTAGAATTACAGTCCGTCAGCAGCTGTCCACTTCCTGCTAACTCTTATGGATGGGTGGTGCCCTCTGCTCTGTCCCAGACACAGACAAGGTAGAGGCTGCTGGGGACAGAGGTATAGAGGTGCTGTCTGAATCAGGTGTCACTGGTGGGGACAGTGACACCGTCTCTGATGTCGCTCATTCTGATATTTCTTAATTTCGTACATTTTCTGTATACTGCGTGTATTGTTCATTTTATATACAGCTATACTCAGTCCCACCAGCTCATCATTCTTAATATACAGCTACACTCAGACCCAACAGCCCATCATTCTTAATATACAGCTATACACAGAAGTGGAGGAATTGGGATTTCAGTGTGTGGGGGGGTGAAGGAGGTGTAGAGAGAGATGGAGAGAGGATTTTTAGGTATGATGAAGAATAGAAGAGGGAGTGAGGGAAAGATGTAGGGAGGAATGAGAGAAGCTACATAATTTAATGTGGGGGAGTATTCACACATTGTTTGGTGAAAGTGATGGAGTGTCTGCTTACACTACACACCCCATGTGGAAACCAGTGTCAGCAAACACTCCCCTTTTCCTCTCACCTACAGGACTGAGAACCATGGAGGAGGAGAGGTAGAGGGAAAGAGAGAGCGAGAGAAAGAAAGATGGAGAAAGAGAGTTAGAAGGAAGGAGAGGGAGAGAGAGAGACGAGTCACTCAAGTCTGTGTTTGAGCCAAAGGGGTAAGTAGGAAACCATACATAAAATGAATCAGGTCATCATTTCATGGAGTTTGTGAAGGAAGAAACTATAATGGAAGAGTGGTAAGCAAGTTAGGCCCAAAAAACTGATTGAATTGATTGTGTTAGGGGTTTCATGATCCTATAAGCTTCAATATAGCTTATAGCTATATGCAGCTGTTCAGGGAAGCTAGAAATCATTATACACAGGCAGTTAGAAAAGCCAAGGCTAGCTTTTTCAAGCAGAAATTTGCTTCCTGCAACACTAACTCAAAAAAGTTCTGGGACACTGTAAAGTCCATGGAGAATAAGAACACCTCCTCCCAGCTGCCCACTGCACTGAAGATAGGAAACACTGTCACCACTGATAAATCCACCATAATTGAGAATTTCAATAAGCATTTTTCTACGGCTGGCCATGCTTTCCACCTGGCTACTCCTACCCCGGACAACAGCACTGCACCCCCAACAGCAACTCGCCCAAGCCTTCCCCATTTCTCCTTCTCCCAAATCCATTCAGCTGATGTTCTGAAAGAGCTGCAAAATCTGGACCCCTACAAATCAGCCGGGCTAGACAATCTGGACCCTTTCTTTCTAAAATTATCTGCCGAAATTGTTGCCACCCCTATTACTAGCCTGTTCAACCTCTCTTTCGTGTCGTCTGAGATTCCCAAAGATTGGAAAGCAGCTGCGGTCATCCCCCTCTTCAAAGGGGGGGACACTCTTGACCCAAACTGCTACAGACCTATATCTATCCTACCGTGCCTTTCTAAGGTCTTCGAAAGCCAAGTCAACAAACAGATTACCGACCATTTCGAATCTCACCATACCTTCTCTGCTATGCAATCTGGTTTCAGAGCTGGTCATGGGTGCACCTCAGCCACGCTCAAGGTCCTAAACGATATCTTAACCGCCATCGATAAGAAACATTACTGTGCAGCCGTATTCATTGATCTGGCCAAGGCTTTCGACTCTGTCAATCACCATATCCTCATCGGCAGACTCGACAGCCTTGGTTTCTCAAATGATTGCCTCGCCTGGTTCACCAACTACTTCTCTGATAGAGTTCAGTGTGTCAAATCGGAGGGTCTGCTGTCCGGACCTCTGGCAGTCTCTATGGGGGTGCCACAGGGTTCAATTCTTGGACCGACTCTCTTCTCTGTATACATTAATGAGGTCGCTCTTGCTGCTGGTGAGTCCCTGATCCACCTCTACGCAGACGACACCATTCTGTATACTTCCGGCCCTTCTCTGGACACTGTGTTAACAACCCTCCAGGCAAGCTTCAATGCCATACAACTCTCCTTCCGTGGCCTCCAATTGCTCTTGAATGCAAGTAAAACTAAATGCATGCTCTTCAACCGATCGCTGCCTGCACCTACCCGCCTGTCCAACATCACTACTCTGGACGGCTCTGACTTAGAATACGTGGACAACTACAAATACTTAGGTGTCTGGTTAGATTGTAAACTCTCCTTCCAGACCCATATCAAACATCTCCAATCCAAAGTTAAATCTAGAATTGGCTTCCTATTTCGCAACAAAGCATCCTTCACTCATGCTGCCAAACATACCCTTGTAAAACTGACCATCCTACCAATCCTCGACTTTGGCGATGTCATTTACAAAATAGCCTCCAATACCCTACTCAACAAATTGGATGCAGTCTATCACAGTGCAATCCGTTTTATCACCAAAGCCCCATATACTACCCACCATTGCGGCCTGTACGCTCTCGTTGGCTGGCCCTCGCTTCATACTCGTCGCCAAACCCACTGGCTCCATGTCATCTACAAGACACTGCTAGGTAAAGTCCCCCCTTATCTCAGCTCGCTGGTCACCATAGCATCTCCCACCTGTAGCACACGCTCCAGCAGGTATATCTCTCTAGTCACCCCCAAAACCAATTCTTTCTTTGGCCGCCTCTCCTTCCAGTTCTCTGCTGCCAATGACTGGAACGAACTACAAAAATCTCTGAAACTGGAAACACTTATCTCCCTCACTAGCTTTAAGCACCAACTGTCAGAGCAGCTCACAGATTACTGCACCTGTACATAGCCCACCTATAATTTAGCCCAAACAACTACCTCTTTCCCAACTGTATTTAATTTTAATTTATTTATTTATTTATTTTGCTCCTTTGCACCCCATTATTTTTTTATTTCTACTTTGCACATTCTTCCATTGCAAAACTACCATTCCAGTATTTTACTTGCTATATTGTATTTACTTTGCCATCTTGGCCTTTTTTTGCCTTTACCTCCCTTCTCACCTCATTTGCTCACATTGTATATAGACTTGTTTATACTGCATTATTGACTGTATGTTTGTTTTTACTCCATGTGTAACTCTGTGTCGTTTTATCTGTCGAACTGCTTTGCTTTATCTTGGCCAGGTCGCAATTGTAAATGAGAACTTGTTCTCAACTTGCCTACCTGGTTAAATAAAGGTAAAAAAAATAAAAAATATGAGGTCCTAAACCTAGCATGAAAGTGCATCCATGTAGCAGTGTGACTAATATAGTACAAATGTTTGCCTTGGGGTAAGTTGATCCAATGGTCATGAGGTAAGTTAAGCCAATGGTTGAGCTAATGGCCATGAGGTAAGTTAAGCCAATGGTTGATCCAATGGTCATGAGGTAAGTTAAGCCAATGGTTGAGCTAATGGCCATGAGGTAAGTTAAGCCAATGGTTGAGCTAATGGCCATGAGGTAAGTTAAGCCAATGGTTGAGCTAATGGCCATGAGGTAAGTTAAGCCAATGGTTGAGCTAATGGCCATGAGGTAAGTTAAGCCAATGGTTGAGCTAATGGCCATGAGGTAAGTTAAGCCAATGGTTGAGCTAATGGCCATGAGGTAAGTTAAGCCAATGGTTGAGCTAATGGCCATGAGGTAAGTTAAGCCAATGGTTGAGCTAATGGCAAGTTGAGCAAATGTAAGTGTTTTCTCCTCCGGTGTAATGCAAGACATTATCGCTGGGATATGAGGTAACAACAGGGCCTAGCCTATGTTAAAAATACAAATAAATAAAAGTACAAAGTGTTTGTTAGGTGTTAAGCCTGTTTTAAAAGATGCTTAACATGATTAAAATACTAAAACAGCCAATTTGTTGAATTGTGTTTGGAAAATAAAGATAGACATGGTTTTAAAAATGATACATAGTGGTAATATTTAATTCAGTACAGAAATGTGTAAGAGGTTTAACTTACCCTGTACCGTGGCTCAATTGACCTTATACCTGGGCTAAGTTGTGCCAAGAGACCAGCTATTTTTTCTCAACTTTAATGTTTGCATGAATTCGGATTATTTCCAGGGATACACATCATCCTGAAATATATGTAGATACTATATTTCCCTTGAGTGATGCTGAATGTAAAACATGGGTAAATTTACCTCACTGTCCCCTAATAAGGCACAGCGCAGCACAGACACACACAGCTTTGACCCTGTTGCTCTCCTCTCCTCTCATACCCTCTACCCTCAAAGATACACACACACACACACACACACACACACACACACACACACACACACACACACACACACACACACACACACACAGCTATGACCCTGTTCTCCTCTCCTCTCATACCCTCTTCCCTCAAAGATACACACACACACACACACACACACACACACACACACACACACACACACACACACACACAGCTATGACCCTGTTCTCCTCTCCTCTTATACCCTCTTCCCTCAAAGATACACACACACACGCACACGCACACACACACACACACACACACACACACACGCACACACACACACACACACACACACACACACACACACACACACACACACACACACACACACACACGCACAGCTATGACCCTGCTTTCCTCTCCTCTCATACACTCTTCCCTCAAAGATACACACACACACACAAACACACACAAAAACACAAACACACACACACAGACACACACCAACTCCGTGTGGAAGGAGGCAACCTGCCACCTGATCTTTCAGAACCTCCCTCCCTGTTTTTCATAATGCACCACTGAACTCACACCAAACTGTGTTACTCTGCTATTTCAATACATTTCCATGGGAGACAACTGCTCCTGTGTGTGTTTATGTACCTACATCTGATGCTCCTGTGTTTGTGTATCTAGATGTAAACTCATGACGCCGTTTCAGGGAACATGCAAATCCCAGCCACATCTCCTGCTACAGGATGTTTGCTTCCCAATACGAACATTGCCCTTGACCACAAATTACATCACCTGATAGTTTGAGTCCTACAGGCACTTTAGTTCATCTCTTTCCTCATTTAGTCAAAATCCAACACAAACAGACACGATTTTGTGTTTACTCTTAATGGGTCAAAATTCTACAAAGATCCAGAAAAAAAGGACCTTTTGCATTTCAGGTAAAATAACAACCCAGTGTTTATATCCCAGGATAAATGAGCTAGAAACAGCAAGCCAACTATTAATTCTTAATTCAACTTAATTCTCCATGAATGTTTCATGTGTTTCGACCTGTCCCCAAATTAATATCATTGGTTCAGAGTTTGTTTTGATGTTTCAACCTTTGTGTCCTGATCGCTTCTGGTGTGGAAATTGTTTTTTTGTAGGATTTTGTTTTGATAAATGCCGAAAATAAGGTCTGTAGTAAACACAGGCTTGGGAGATCTGTATTTCATCTTCATCAGTTAACGTCACTTGTTGTGAAATGTGAAGCATGTATGTAATCATAAGAAAGACATAAAGGCGTCATAATTCATAAAGGTCATGTTAAATGACTAACATTATCTCAGAACAAAACGTAGATCTCCTAAGCCTGTGTTAACCTTATTTTTGGTGAATATCCCCATTCATTTCACCCATAGGAATGGCCAATGAACCAATGGTAGAAGCGTTTTTAGGACGACAAGCTGGCAAGCTCTATTCTACTGTAACATATAACTAGTCCATGGCCACATGGAAGCCTGTGATGTGCTCCAGTCAACGGCATAGTTGGCATTGCAGGCATAACACACATGTAGTTAATACACACACACACACAGATGCACACACACACAAACTCTCACACACACTCTCACACATACACACACACACACACACACACACACACTCAGAATGGATTCAGGTCAAAAGTGTCAGAAGGAGCAAGGAGGTTCAGTACAGTAGAGTTCAGTACAGTACCTTAGGGTTCAGTACAGTTCAGTACAGTACAGTAGGGTACAGTACAGTCGGGTACAATATATTTCAGTACAGTAGGGTACAACAGAGTTCAATACAGTAGGATTCAGTACAGTAGGGTACAGTAGAGTTCAGTACAGTAGGGTACGGTAGGGTTCAGTACAGTACAGTAGGGTACAGCAGGGTTCAGTACAGTACAATAGGGTATTGTATGGTTCAGTACAGTACAGTAGGGTACAGTAGGGTTCGGTACAGTACAGTAGGGTACAGCAGAGTTCAGTACAGTAGGGTTCAGTAGGGTTCAGTACAGTAGGGTGGAGCAGAGTTCAGTACAGTAGGTTATAGTAGAGTTCAGTACAGTAGGGTACAGCAGAGTTCAGTTCAGTACAGTAGAGTTCAGTACAGTAGGGTACAGCCGAGTTCAGTACAATACAGTAGGGTTCAATACAGTACAGTACAGTACAGTAGAGTTCAGTACAGTACAGTATGGTACAGTACAGTACAGTACGGTACAGTAGAGTACAGTTCAGTACAGTAGGGTTCAGTACAGTAGGGTACAGCAGAGTTCAATATAGTACAGTAGAGTACAGTTCAGTACAGTACAGTATAGTTCAGTACAGTACAGTACAGTACAGTACAGTAGCGTGTAGTAAAGTACAGTACAATAGGGTACAGCAGAGTTCAGTACAGTACAGTAGAGTTCAGTACAGTAGGGTACAGCAGAGTTCAGTATAGTACAGTACAGTAGAGTTCAGTACAATAGGGTACAGCAGAGTTCAGTATAGTACAGTACAGTAGAGTTCACTACAGTACAGTAGTACAGCAGAGTTCAGTACAGTACAGTACAGTATAGTAGAGTTCAGTACAGTAGGGTACAGCAGAGTTCAGTATAGTACAGTACAGTAGAGTTCACTACAGTACAGTAGAGTTCAGTACAGTAGGGTACAGCAGAGTTCAGTTCAGTACAGTAGAGTTTAGTACAGTAGGGTACAGCAGAGTTCAGTATAGTACAATACAGTAGAGTTCACTACAGTACAGTAGAGTTCAGTACAGTAGGGTACAGTAGAGCTCAGTACAGTACAATAGGGTACAGTAGAGTTCAGTACAGTACAGTAGGGTACAGTAGAGTTCAGTACAGTACAGTACAGTAGGGTTCAGTACAGTACAGTAGGGTCCAGTAGAGATCAGTACAGTACAGTAGGGTTCAGTTCAGTACAGTACAGTACAGTATAGTTCAGTACAGTACAGTAGGGTACAGTAGAGTTCAGTACAGTACAGTAGGGTTCAGTTCAGTACAGTACAGTACAGTACAGTAGGGTTCAGTTCAGTACAGTACAGTACAGTACAGTAGGGTTCAGTACAGTACAGTAGGGTACAGTATAGTTCAGTACAGTACAGTAGGGTACAGTAGAGTTCAGTACAGTACAGTAGGGTTCAGTTCAGTACAGTACAGTACAGTACAGTACAGTACAGTACAGTACAGTACAGTACAGTACAGTACAGTAGGGTTCAGTTCAGTACAGTACAGTACAGTAGGGTTCAGTACAGTACAGTAGGGTACAGTATAGTTCAGTACAGTACAGTAGGGTACAGTAGAGTTCAGTACAGTACAGTAGGGTACAGTAGAGTTCAGTACAGTACAGTACAGTAAGGGAAGATAAAACATTGTGCAGCCCTGAACACCATAACAACTTGGCTACAATGAAGACAGATTGTCTTTCTACCTGTTAGGCTCCTCAGTGTTTGGTCAAGCAAGATAACTACTTTCCATGGTTCAGCTGCAGTGGCCGTCTGAGATTTAACCAACATCCCCCGTCACTCCTGCTCTACGACACTATAATAGAGAGATCCAGACCTGAGATCCAGACCTGGTGCATGTTAGACACCTCTATGTTACCTAGCAAGGCTTTATCTCCACTCTTTCTCCAGTCTGCATGATTGTGTATACAGTACATACCTTCACCTATCAGGTTAGGTTCCAATCCCCTGTGGAATTTACCAGCCTTTAGTAACCCACCAATCCATCCATACCTGACTACATCTCATCACAAACAGAACTAGAATAGCGCCATAGGTTGATATGTCTCTAAATAGTTCTACAATGAAGGAGGACACTTCTACTATTGAATGAGTTGTTGTCAGAAGGGTCCAATTTGGGACACACCTCAGTGAGTGTTAGCATAATCTTGGTCCCTGGTCATGCTTTAGATGGGAAACAGCCATTTTATGCAAATGTGTTTCACACATACAGACCCATACCGTACATTTACACATCTCTACGAGCCTGGTCCCAGATCCATGAGTGCTGTCCTGCCAACTCATACGACAATGACCAGAGTTGACAAGACAGCACAAACAGATCTGCGACCAGACTAGCTTTCTATTACTACAACGGCTGAAATGCAGCCTACATTAGCACAAAGTGTCCCACTCCAAAGATGTTCTATATATTTGATGTTCTAAATGTTCTAAGATGTTCTAAATACGTAACTGTTTGTTACGTTATGTAAGCTACACCAAAAACGTTGTGTACTAACTCCGCCCTCGCAGCATCATAAACACAGCTAGCTAAAGCAAACACAATATGTCCAAAGTTTATAGTCAGGCCTGGGCTTTTGTCTTTAGTGAAGTATGAGAGAGAGAGAGAGAGAGAGAGAGAGAGAGAGAGAGAGAGAGAGAGAGAGAGAGAGGGGGGGGGGGGGGGGGGGTCTTCACAGACCAGGTATAGCAGAGAGAGAATTCTTCACAGACCAGGAAAAGCAGAGCCTAATCTACAGCAGTGCTATAAACAGCCTTTTAGGGTCAATCCCTCTACACATTTTTCAGCACCATGGTTTTAAACCCCCCTGGACGGAGCAGACGTGAGTCACACACTCGGAGTCAGGGAGGAACCGTGTGCATGTCTCACACAATGGCTAAGTGACTGATGGCTTGTTTATAAGGTCAAGTTTGGTTGTGTAATTACTACTAAATGACATAGTTCCAGGGTCTATAATCTAGGTCTACTTCTCCATACCCATAGGTGTTAACAGGGATACAATAACCAGTTGTGAGCTGCCAAATTCTTTGTAACATAAACTTTGTTTATGTGGAGTGAATTAGTGTGGAGTAAATTAAGGCCTTCTTCCTTGTCCCTGTCGCACCATTCAAAGTTGAAACACAGTTGAACAAATAGGTCTCAGTTGGCTGGCCTCACACAAGACTAGAATAAACAGTGAATAAACAGTGGAATAAACAGTGAATAAACAGTGAATAAACAGTGGAATAATCTGTGGAATAAACAGTGGAATAAACAGTGAATAAACAGTGGAATAAACAGTGGAATAAACAGTGGAATAAACAGTGAATAAACATTGGAATAAACAGTGGAATAAACAGTGAATAAATAGTGGAATAAACAGTGAATAAACAGTGGAATAAACAGTGGAATAAACAGTGGAAAAACAGTGGATAAACAGTGGAATAAACAGTGAATAAACAGTGGAATAAACAGTGAATAAACAGTGGAATAAACAGTAGAATAAACAGTGAATAAAGACGATGGCTGGGCTGAGAGCGATCGTTAGGGAAACAATGTGGAGAGGAGATAGACGGCATACCAAGGTATTGATAGCGGTGTCTCCTAGAATCAAGCCTCACTGTTTGACTCCAGGGCCTGGCTACTTTTAAGTTTGAGTGGCTTCCTCTGCTGCAGTCCATATTGATTCACAGTGTGTGTGTGTGTGTGTGTGTCACACCACAGCCCTGCTGCCTAGAGCTAACGTCACTGAAAGAACAAGGCATCTGTCACGACTTCTGCTGAAGTTGGTGCCTCTCCTTGTTCGGGTGGCGTTCGGCGGTCAATGTCACCGGCTTTCTAGCCGCCACTGATCCACATTTCTGTTTCCATTTGTTTTCTGTTTCCATTTGTTTTGTGTTTGTGTTTGTTTGTGTTTGTGCACCACTACTTTCACGCTTCGTTATTGGTTTATTGTTTAAAGTTTAAAGTTTCACCGTAATAAAGATGTGGAACTTCAATCCCGCTGCGCCTTGGTCCACTCACTACGACGGTGGTGACAGCATCGTTACCAACACAGACTCAATGATCTTACACATGAAATATTACAAGGCCAATTACATTGAAGCCACTAGAAAAGTCTGTTTTATTTGTGTGGCTTCAGTTTATATCTAAATAACAGTGAAAACTGCTTAAAATTATGAAAGTTTCTCTAAATCTTCAAATGAGACATTATAAAATCAGGAAAAAAGGCATTTACCACTGTGATAAATGTCATTTCTAAGACAAGGATAATCACTCCACTAATACCAGAATGGAGGAGAGTTGGTTTCATAACTGGGCAGAGACGAGGGAAAATACTACAGACATCCTCGGATTGATATTTAACCCAGACACAGAGAAAGAGAGAAAGGGTGAAAGAGAGGAAGGGAGAGGGAGAAAGAGAGAAAGGGAGAGGGAGAATGAGAGAAAGGGAGAGGGAGAACGAGAGGAAGGGAGAGGGAGAACGAGAGGAAGGGAGAGGGAGAATGAGAGGAAGGGAGAGGGAGAATGAGAGGAAGGGAGAGGGAGAATGAAAGAAAGGGAGAGGGAGAACGAGAGGAAGGGAGAGGGAGAACGAGAGGAAGGGAGAGGGAGAACGAGAGGAAGGGAGAGGGAGAATGAGAGGAAGGGAGAGGGAGAATGAGAGGAAGGGAGAGGGAGAATGAGAGGAAGGGAGAGGGAGAATAAGAGGAAGGGAGAGGGAGAATGAGAGGAAGGGAGAGGGAGAATGAAGGAAAGGGAGAGGGAGAATGAGAGAAAGGGAGAGGGAGAATGAGAGGAAGGGAGAGGGAGAATGAGAGGAAAGGAGCGGGAGAATGTGAGGAAGACAGAAAGAACAACAGAGAAGGAAAACAACCTATTCCTATCAGAAATGATATATAAACGCTCTAAACTGCATGGGTAATGTGAGCGGTGAGCATCATGGGCTGGACCAACATTAGCCTAACTTGGGTATGTCTAATGCTTATCGGGGTTAGGGTTAAATCTGTCCTCTTTCTCCAAAGAATAACTAGATACTGTTAATAATAATAACCCTGTACACGTATCTAGTCTCCTCCTCGAGGTGTAAAGTGTCCCCCCTGAAACAGAGAGTCTGTGTCTTGGGGACATGGGATAAGATACACATCTAGGATCTTAATTTGATCACCCTGTTGTTCCTGACAAAAAATGTTAGCAAAATATTCATTAATTATAATCCACATAATAATTCACATTTCCTATTGCTGCAGAAATGTTTTCATGCTGTGAGAAACTGGACAAATTAAGATCCTACATATGCAGCAGCACTAGTTCAATCTGAATTTGATGTGAGGTAGACATGAAAAATGATGCTGACACACACACACCCACCGTAGAGAGAGTGATGTGGCAACCGGTGACATCATGCATGGCCTGTGTACATTAGGAGTGGTGTGAGGATTTACAGGGTTGACTTCTACTTCTTCTCTTTCATTCATCTCTCTTTCATTATTCTCTCTCTTTCATTCATCTCTCTTTCATTATTCTCTTTCTCTTTCATTATTCTCTCTCTCATTATTCTCTCTCTTTCATTCATCTCTCTTTCATTCATCTCTCTTTCATTATTCTCTCTTTCATTCATCTCTCTCTTTCATTATTCTCTCTCTTTCATTATTCTCTCTCTTTCATTCATCTCTCTTTCATTATTCTCTTTCTCTTTCATTATTCTTTCTCTTTCATTCATCTCTCTTTCATTATTCTCTTTCTCTTTCATTATTCTTTCTCTTTCATTCATCTCTCTTTCATTATTCTCTCTCTCTTTCATTATTCTCTCTCATTCATCTCTCTCATTATTCTCTTTCTCTTTCATTCATCTCTCTTTCATTATTCTCTTTCTTTCATTATTCTCTCTTTCATTCATCTCTCTTTCATTCATCTCTCTTTCATTATTCTCTTACTCTTTCATTCATCTTTCTTTTTCTGTAAATCAGTCATGAAGAATTGCTGGATGTGTCTCTGAAAGACTAAACCCACTGGGCACAGACGTCAATTCAACGTACAGGGCCTTCAGAAAGTATTCACACCCCTTGACTTTCTCCAAATTTTGTTGTGTTACAGCCTGAATTTAAAATGGATTAAATTGAGATTTTTGGTCACAGGCCTACATACAATACCCCATAACGTCGAAGTGGAATTATGTTTTTAGAATTTTTACAAATGTAAAAAAAACTGTCTTGAGTCAATAATAATTCAACCCCTTTGTTATGGCAAGCCTCAATAAAATCAGGAGTAAAAACTTAAAAACATAATAAGTTGCTTGACCTCACTCTGTGTTCTATAATTGTGTTTAACAAGATTTATAATGACTACCTCATCTCTGTACCCCACACAAACAATTATCTGTAAGGTTCCCTAGTCGAGGAGGGAATTTCAAACAAAGATTCAACCACAAAGACCAGGGAGGTTTTCCAATGCCTCACAAAGAAAGGCACCTATTGGTATAGGTGCCCTGAAATCTACCTGTAACACAAAAAAGTCAAGGGGTATGAAAACCTTCTGAAGGCACTGTATATTCCACATTGGTTCAATGTAATTGAAGTGGAAACAACGTTGATTCAACCAGTGTGTGCCCTGTGGGAAGTCATTCAACAAAACAGATCCAGCCATTTCTCCATTAAGAAAGGTATTTCTAAAGCACACAGAGGAAATCTATATGATATTGATTGTGCGTATACAATGCATGAACTACAGTTAGCTCTAGTAGTTTTGAATTTAATAGTTTGTTCATTTCACATGAGTGCTGCAGCGGTAGTCATGAGGCCTCACTCTACAAGTAAGGTTTTTAAACATGTCAACACTCATAAGGCCACAGGGATAGAGGGTATTCCAGGGCGTGTCCAGAATGTACAGACCAGCTGGCAGGCATCTTCACAGACATCTTCAACCTCTCATTGTCCCAGTCTGTAATCCCCACATGTTTCAAGCTGACTACCATCAATCCTGTTCCCAAGAACTTTAAGGCATCCTGCCACAATGACTACAGCCCTGTGTATTATACACATGTGTGTATTGGACATTTGTTTTTTTGCATATCCCGCTCGCCCTGAGAGTTGGGTCACAGCCAGGGATCAGCCATTACTGCTGGAAACCCTGGAGCAAATTGGATGCCTTGCTGAAGACCAGATCCACATATTTCTTCACCTAGTCAGTTCGGCGACTCAAACCAGTGACCTTTCGGTTACTGGCCCAACACTCTTAACCATTAGGCTACCTGCCACCCATAAAATGAAGTGCTTTGAAAGGCTGGTCATGGCACATATCAACTCCATCATCCCAGACCCACTCCAATTTGAATACCGCTCCAACCGCTCCAAGGCTGTTGTATAGCATAAGGCTGTTGAATAGCATAAGGCTACTGAATAGCTAACTACTTCTGCCCTCCCTCTCTCCCAGAGACTAGCTGCACTGACTACATGGTCCTTTGTAGCTCAGTTGGTAGAGCATGGTGTTTATAATTCCAGGGTAGTGGGTTTGATTCCCTGGCCCACACATATGTAAAATGTCTGCACGCATGACTGTATGTAGCTTTGGATAAAAGTGTCTGCTAAATGGCATCTACTACTACCTGCATGGACTCTGTCCATCCTCAGGTCTCTACCATTCAGCCACACTCACCGCTGACACCTCACAAATACACTCACTCATTATCATGCACGCACCACATACGCTGCTGCCGTAAATGATTGATTATAGTGATTAATATTACCATTTGTTGCTGCTATATTGTTTATTAGGATTATTAGTATTGATCAGCCACTAGCCACTTTTACCCGTTTACATGTACATTACTTCCTCAATCACTCCAGCACTCGTGGACACTGGCAAAATGGTACTGGCACTGCATTGACCTGTATATCAGACCTGTGTATCAGACCTGTAAATCAGACCTGTATATCAGACCTGTATATCAGACCTGTATATCAGACCTGTGTATCAGACCTGTGTATCAGACCTGTAAATCAGACCTGTGTATCAGACCTGTATATCAGACCTGTAAATCAGACCTGTGTATCAGACCTGTATATCAGACCTGTATATCAGACCTGTATATCAGACCTGTAAATCAGACCTGTATACCAGACCTGTAAATCAGACCTGTATATCAGACCTGTATATCAGACCTGTAAATCAGACCTGTATATCAGACCTGTATATCAGACCTGTATATAACATTTATTTAAAAAAATAAGTTGTATTTCTTATCTATATTACTACCTCTATTGTGCAAGTTAAGCATTTCACTGTACTGTTTAACACCTGCTGTATCCTGTGCATGTGACAATACAACTTTAAACTTGATAAATGCAGAGAGGTAAAGCCTCTATAAAACTTGAAACTTGAGAAATGCAGAGAAAATCGTTTTTATTGAGTTTCTATTTCCCAAATTAACTCAAAGAATATCAGAATATCGATTTCACAAAAAAACAGTTACCTCTGCCAATCTCGTTCTGAACATCGCATAGCCCGTGAATCTGCACGGACCCGGGTCTCACCAATGAGTTTGTACCACACCAATCTTAGTTGAATATTTATTTACGTGGGGTAGACCTCCGAGGATTCTCTGCGTGGACCGTTCAGGGGACCGTTCAGCTGCTCGATGACGCACTTCTCCAGCGCACCTCTCTGATCGTCCTTTTGATGTCAATGTCCTTTTGGCTTAGGAGTCTGTTCCCTTACCCTTGCTATGGAAGGGGTCTTCTGAGGACAGACAGCTCTGTAGCTCAGAGCTCACAGCATAGGAACAAAACCTTTTAGATACCACGATTCGCTGGGATTGGATGCTAAGGGGGTCCGGCTTGAATTCACCCGCTTAGACACAGCTACTCATCCGTAGCTTGGGTAGAAAATGATTTCTTTGTCTTCAAACTTGTGTTGGGTTCTGGGTTCGTTGACTTTTTAGACCTTGGCTGCAGCTTGGGTCACGTAGTCTTCTCTGTGAATTCTTTACTCACAGGCTTTATACCCTTGGGTCAGAAGTGGGCGTAACCGCCTTTAGGGCAATTCTCTGGGCATACCAAGTTAATGATGGCAAGGTCTAGATTTCACTCAAATCCAATTTTAGACAACTAACTTAACATTTCATCTTTACCAAAACATTCCCTTTGAGTTGGACATTATCCACACAACGTACAATGTATAAACATCAAACATATACTAGGAAAACTCTTCAATGTTTTCGTAATAACGTCATCTATTAACCTTTAATAACAAATCAAAAATGACATACATTTTCATATTCCATCTATCGTCATGACCACCATTGTGGCTGATGGAAACCATTGTTCCAAAGGTCTTTTATTTCATGTTTAATGTTCTGAGGCTGGTTCTCCATAGTAACAGGACAAAGGAATGTATCTGTGGCCTGAGATTTACCAGGGGCGTGAGGGGTCATAAAACCCCCACATCTTCAGACCCCTAGATCTCTCCTCCTCTGTTGGGGTTGAGAGATAATCTGTAGGGTTGTGGTCTCCTGTAACCTGACCTGATCAGGACAGTCATGACAGGGTCCTGTAGTGCTGTAGTAGGGTGATGTGAAGTGATGCTCCTATTCACCCATTCACCATGCTGGGGCTTTGAAGAGCCCCAAACCCTTCTGTCTGCAAAGCAATAGAGTCGGACAGGTGGTCCAGGCAGACACAAGTAAGGGGCTCACAAAACATTTGAATACAAGCATTTCTAAATTTCTATTCTAATGCCACACACAGCCTTTCCGTCCATGAGACTGACAGAGTCGAAGATTTGACAGAGCGGCAGAGCTGGTGGGATTAAGAGATTGGTTAAAGATTAAACCAAGAGGACAACTACACACTCAGGAGAAGAAACCACTCAGGTTTATTGTTGTTATTGGCTTCCTTCATAGTTCACACTAAACACATGTCTGCTCCGTCCAGGGGGGTTTAAAACCATGGTGCTGAAAAATGTGTAGAGGGATTGACCCTAAAAGGCTGTTTATAGCACTGCTGTAGATTAGGCTCTGCTTTTCCTGGTCTGTGAAGAATTCTCTCTCTGCTATACCTGGTCTGTGAAGAATTCTCTCTCTCATTCTTTCTCTTTCTCTCTCTCTCTCTTCCCCCTTATATTATCAGACAGACAATGACAGACAGACAAAGTCTAGTCATAAAGTGTTAGTGCTTACTGAAAACACATCACTATCATCCGTTAGCCACTAGTGGAAAGCTTGGCATCTGATGTGCATCAGAATGACATAAAACACATCTATAAATAAACCCCTTAACAGACAGTCTGTCACATCTAAATGGAGGATTTGGCCCTAGTGACTGGTGACTGGTGACTGCATGGTGAGGTTATTCAACTCATTGGCCCGAGGAGGTTACTCATCTATCCACATGCTTACATAACAGGTTTCTCCTGCACTGCCCTGACCTTTGTCTCCACTCTCACTCTGTCTGGCTGCAGTGTTGCAGTGTTTAAAGGAGAACGACACGCTCTGTGAAACCACACGTCTGAATATGCCACACCCTCTGGGGTTAGAAGATAAGCCAGCCACACCTTCTATAATATAAAGCAGAAACCATGCATACAAACTCACACATACACACATGGACCTCTCACTCATCCTAACCCTTTTTGTTCCCTTCTCTCTCATCTCTCCCACTCTCTGTCTTTTTCTCCCTCCCTACCTCCCTCCCCCTCTCTCTACCAACATTCCCTCGAAGCCATCTCTCCCACTTTTCCCTCTCTCTCTCTCTCTCTCTCTCTCTCTCTCTCTCTCTCTCTCTTCCGTTCTACCAGTCTCCTGGGATCAATCGACCGGAGGAAATGTGTCTGTTGCTATGGCATTTCCACAACTATCACCTCGTAGCCATGAGAGACCAGCCAATCCCGGCCTCCCGCTCCCCTTTGACCTCCTTTTCCATCCAATGAGGTCACTCTCTCCACATGGTCAGGGGATGGGGAGAGAGAGGAGAGATAGAGGGGGGAGAAAGGAGATATAGAGGAGAGATAGAGGCAGGATAGAGGAGAGATAGAGGCAGGATAGAGGAGAGATAGAGGCAGGATAGAGGAGAGATAGAGGGGGGAGTGAAAGAAAAGAGAAATATGAAAATTTCATAACAAAACGTACCCCATGAAACTCTATGCCTCCACATGACTAGCTAGCTCATTAATTCAATCAGAACAGCCCACATTATACTGCTGGAGAGCACAGAGCAGACACAGAAAGTTCTGTAGGGTGCACACACACGCACACACACATACAGACACACACGTGTCTATTTATTTACCTAATGCTGATTTCATATTTCCGATAGGGCCTCTGCTGAGACTGCTCTAGTAAAGTTAACTATTTCCTTGTTGTCTCAAACCCTACAGGTGTGTTCATGCAACGGAATGCTTGGGGATTTGGGAATACAAACTAATTCCTGTTGTAATGTGACAGCCAGACTAAGAAGTCCTATTGGGAAGAGCCCACGTTGTCACTATGTTGCGGTTTTATTTCCTGGGTGTATCCCTTTCACACAGTGATACCCAGTAATATCCAACTTCGTCAATTGTCTGCAGAGGAATGTGGTGGATCCTAACACACACACACAGTTGACGTGATGGAAACCCTGACCGTGAGAATTTCTCCTACCTCTCTGTCAATAAACCAGAACCACTGGGTACCTACCTGTGTATGGCTAGCCTGGTCCCAGATCTCAGTGTGCTTCCGCCAACTCTTAGGACATCACAATAATAGTCTAACGAGTTGAGCTAAAAACATATACAGATCTGGAACCAGACTAGCACTAAACCAGCGTCTGTTTTTTGTATTTTGACTTTGCTGTGTAATCTGATATTATAGAGCCCTCCTGATATTATAGACCCCTCCTGTTATTATAGACCCCTCCTGATATTATAGACCCCTCCTGATATTATAGAGCCCTCCTGATATTATAGACCCCTCCTGATATTATAGAGCCCTCCTGATATTATAGACCCCTCCTGATATTATAGACCCCTCCTGATATTATAGAGCCCTGCTGATATTATAGAGCCCTCCTGATATTATAGACCCCTCCTGATATTATAGACCCCTCCTGATATTATAGAGCCCTCCTGATATTATAGAGCCCTCCTGATATTATAGAGCCCTCCTGATATTATAGACCCCTCCTGATATTATAGAGCCCTCCTGAGATTATAGACCCCTCCTGATATTATAGAGCCCTCCTGATATTATAGAGCCCTCCTGATATTATAGACCCCTCCTGATATTATAGAGCCCTCCTGATATTATAGAGCCCTCCTGATATTATAGAGCCCTCCTGATATTATAGAGCCCTCCTGATATTATAGACCCCTCCTGATATTATAGAGCCCTCCTGATATTATAGAGCCCTCCTGAGATTATAGACCCCTCCTGATATTATAGAGCCCTCCTGATATTATAGAGCCCTCCTGATATTATAGAGCCCTCCTGAGATAGAGAATGAGAAATCTGCGATATTCAAACAAATTGTGATATTCATATAGTTTCCATCTGGAGAGTCGTGTTTGGATTTAATGGGTTTCAAAATGATACAAATCAATTTCAATATATTTATATTGCTCCCTCCACTCCCACTGTGATACAGATGATAAGATATGCAGTTTCCTGAGTTTGACAGCTCTGGGAAAATGCATGAAGCAATATTAAAACCAATATTGAAGTAATAGAATATTATGATTATTAAGGCTCTCATATGGATCTATTATAAAATAATTGAAAACCAAATGTTGTTTGGCTTAAGTAAAGGACTTCCTCTGGGATGGTCTCCAGCGATGCACACACATCACATACAGACACGCAAACACAAACAAACACACACATCACATACAGACACGCAAACACAAACAAACACACACATCACATACAGACACGCAAACACAAACAAACACACACATCACATACAGACACGCAAACACAAACAAACACACACATCACATACAGACACGCAAACACAAACAAACACACACATGGGCAGACAGAGAGTGAAGTCAGACCAACTAGCCTAGTTTACCAGCTGATCAGGTCCTGTAGCCGAGCGTTACTGCAACTAGTCATGGTGAGAGACAGACAGGGGAGTTTGAGGAAATAGAGACAGGTTTTCCTTTTCCTTTTTGTAATTTGCATGTCTCTGTCTTGCATTCTCTGATCTTAGATCAGCAACCCTACTCTGAGACTTTTTTGACAACAGGTCCTGATGATCTATCGCTGTCTCACCCAGCCTGCCTCCCCTGTCTCGGTGTCTCGGTGTCTGGGTCTAGAAGACGCTCAGGCAAAAACATCCCAGTAATCTGAAACCTCAGCCTCCCTGTTGACTCTGGCTCCATGTCCATCTGTCCAACCCTCCACATGCAGACACTGTGGGATGAGGCCTCTCTGTGTGTGTGTGTGTGTGTGTGTGTGTGTGTGTGTGTGTGTGTGTGTGTGTGTGTGTGTGTGTGTGTGTGTGTGTGTGTGTGTGTGTGTGTGTGTGTGTGTGTGTGTGTGTGTGTGTGTGTGTGTGTGTGTGTGTCCAGTTACTGGCCAAGGTTTAAGGGAATCCTTAGAGACAAAACCTTGCGTTCTCCATCTGTTAAATAAAAGAGGTTACTCTCCCTTCAGACAGTACAACTATTCTTACCCAGTCTTTCATTGGCTCACACCCATAAAGGCAGTCTTTCATTGGCTCACACCCACACCCAATAACAACACAGCTTTCTCTTCTCTGTCTCTTCTCTCTCTGGGCTGTGAACAGCTCCAGGCCAGCTGAGCACTAACATGCTAGCTGTAACAATAAAACACACACACTCACACACACTCACACACACACACACACACACACACACACACACACACACACACACACACACACACACACACACACACACAGGGCCAAGAGGAATTCCGTTCACATAAACAAGAAGCATCATCTCAGGGGAAGAGCACTGAAAGGATATTCATTGATCCATCCATCCATTCATCCATATATTCATCCATTCAATGATCCATTCATCTATCTATCCATCCATCCTTCCATCCATCCATTCATCCATCCATATGTTCATCCATCCATTCATTCAGTGGCTCAGACAACCCAAGTCTCCCCATCAACAAATACACAGCCTTCTTCAATGTAAACACATCACCCCACTTTGTCTGTGGAATGCTTATCAAACCCCTCATGGTTTGAAGAATGAATAACAAGCTATGATTGGACCAGACTGCCAAATAACAGGCAATTAACAAACTGACGACAAACTAGGAAATGTAGAAAAAACTCCCCATCCAGATCCTCTGCCCCCAAAGGTTTTAATAGACGTTGTAGCATGAGTCTCCCAATAAAAACGCTGGACATTGTGTCTCCCAATCGTCTACGAAACTCTCCAAGAAAACTCTAGAATCATCTAAGAACAGTTTTTCTCCCTCTACATGGGTTCACCAGGCTGCGGTCCCTAGTGTGTTGTTAGTGGCTCTCTGTGAGGCCTGGGTATGGACAGGCCAATGACAGGCTGATGTAGCAGTCAACACCGGACCAGCCGATGTGTGCCTGCATCCCAAATGGCACCCTATTCCTTTTATAGTGCACTGCTTTCCTGCATCCCAAATGGCACCCTATTCCTTTTATAGTGCACTGCTTTTGAACAGGGCCCATAGGGCTATTCAGCTTTATTCTTATGGGGGTGTAAAAAATATGTAAAAAATATGTAAAAAAATATGTAAAAAAATGTAAAAAAATGTAAAAGATGTAAAAAATATATATACTGTATATTTAAAAAAATATATATATATTTGCAGGGGGGCCGGACATTTTCTACATGTGATTATTATTTGAAACAACTGTATAAAAAGCAACACACAACCACCAATAAAGAGCTTTTCTGTCACGACTTCCGCCGAAGTTGGCTCTCCTGCCTATTCGGGCGGTGCTCGGCGGTCGTCGTCACCGCCCTACTAGCCACTACCGATCCCTTTTTCGATTGTCTGTTGGTTTTGTCTTATTAGGTTCATCTGTGTGTAGTTTAGTTTAATTAACGTCCTTATATGTAGTAGGTTGTCAGGCGTCAGGAGACGAGGAGCGTACAGGACTTTGCTCTGGAGTTCAGGACCTTGGCCGCAGGAGCAGGATGGAACGACAGGGCCTTGATCGATCATTTCAGATGCAGTCTCAGGGAGGACGTCTGCAGGGAGCTGGCATGTCGGGACACTACATTCACACTGGATGAACTCATTGACTTGGCTATCCGTCTCGACAATCTGCTGGCTGCTCGCGGGCGTTCGGATCAGGCCCTGTCGTTTCCACTTCCAAGACCTCCTGCCCCTATCCCTATGGAATTAGGAGGGGCGGCTTCGAGGGGGACCGGAGGAGGAGTGTCCTCCTGCACCAGTTGTGGTCGACGAGGGCACACGTCCGACCGGTGCTGGAGGAACTCGTTTGGGAGTCGGGAGGGCAGGCGGTCATGTGTCGGTCATGTGTATGTGTTGACTTCTTTCCCTGGGTTTTTTCCCTCTCTACAGCATAAGGCGCTAGTCGATTCAGGCACAGCTGGGAATTTCATGGATCGTGGGCTTGCGTTAAGGCTAGGGATTCCCCTTGTGTCGTTAGACCTACCTTTCCCCGTGCACTCCTTAGATAGCCGACCATTAGGGTCAGGAGTAATTAGGGAGGCTACGGTGCCGCTGGACATGGTAACGCAGGGGGATCATAAGGAGCAGATTAGTCTGTTCCTTATAGATTCACCTGCGTTTCCAGTGGTGTTGGGGGTTCCCTGGTTAGCTCAACACAACCCGGTGATTTCCTGGCGACAGGGGGCTCTTAAGGGGTGGTCAGAGGAGTGTTCAGGTAGGTGTATAGGAGTTGCCATTGGTGCGACTACGGTGGAGAGTTCAGACCAAGTTTCCACCGTGCACATTCCCTCTGAATATGCCGATTTGGCTATCGCCTTCAGTAAAAAGAGGGCGACCCAATTACCACCTCATCGTCGAGAGGACTGCGCGATAAACCTTCTGGAGAACGCTGCACTTCCTAGGAGTCACGTATATCCATTGTCCCAGGAGGAGACGGTAGCGATGGAAACATATGTTGCTGAATCGCTGGGACAGGGGTACATTCAGCCCTCCGCATCACCCGTCTCCTCAAGCTTCTTTTTTGTGAAGAAGAAGGATGGAGGTCTGCGTCCGTGCATTGATTATAGAGGTCTAAATTCCATCACAGTGGGGTTTAGTTACCCACTACCTCTCATCGCTACGGCGGTGGAATCTTAAGCCTATGGGGGCGCTATTTCATTTTTGGATAAAAAGACGTTCCCGTTTTAAGCGCAATATTTTGTCACAAAAAGATGCTCGACTATGCATATAATTGGTAGCTTTGGAAAGAAGACACTCTGACGTTTCCAGAACTGTGAGTGCCCCAGAACTCATGCTACAGGCGAAACCAAGATGTTTCTGCAACCAGGAAATGAACAGGATTTCTGAGGCTCCGATTTGCATCATCTCCTTATATGGCTGTGAATGCGACAGGAATGAGCCTACCCTTTCTATCGTTTCCCCAAGGGGTCTGGAGCATTGTGACGTATTTGCAGGCATATCATTGGGAGATTGACCATAAGAGACTACATTTTCCAAGTGTCCCGCACGGTGTCCTGCGTGGAAATTGATGCGCAAAACTCAGGTGCTGGTATTTTTCCATGGGATTCAGAGAAAAACCATGCTTCCACGAACGGCATATCAATGAAGAGATATGTGAAAAAACACCTTGAGGATTGATTCAAACAACGTTTGCCATGTTTCGGTCGATATTATGGAGTTAATTCGGAAAAAAGTTCGACGTTTTGGTGACTGAATTTTCGGTTCGTTTCGGTAGCCAAATGTGTAGTAACAAAACGGAGCGATTTGTCCTACACAAAGAATCTTTCAGGAAAAACTGGACATCTGCTATGTAACTGAGAGTCTCCTCATTGAAACATCTGAAGTTCTTCAAAGGTAAATAATTTTATTTGATTCCTTTGCTGGTTTTTGTGAAAATGTTATGTGCTAAATGCTACGCTAAATGCTAAGCTAGCCATCAACACTCTTACACAAATTATAGATTTTCTATGGTTCAAAAGCATATTTTGAAAATGTGAGATGACAGTGTTAAGAAAAGGCTAAGCTTGAGAGCAGGCATATTTATTTCATTTCATTTGCGATTTTTAGAAATCGTTAACGTTGCGTTATGGTAATGAGCCTGAGGGTGTAGTCACGCTCCCGGATCCGGGTTGGGTAGTTCAGAGAGGTTAACGGGGCGCGCTTCTTCACAAAACTGGACCTGAGGAGCGCGTATAATCTGGTGCGTATCCGGGGAGGAGAAAACCGCATTTAGTACTACATCTGGTCATTATGAGTACCGCGTCATGCCATACGTGTTGAAGAATGCTCCAGCCGTGTCCCAATCCTTCGTAGATGAGATTCACCGAGACCTGCTCGGGCAGGGAGTGGTAGTGTACATCGATGACATCTTGATCTATTCTGCCACACGCGCGGCGCATGTGTCTCTGGTGCGTAAGGTACTTGGGCAACTACTGGAGCATGACCTGTATTGCAAGGCGGAGAAATGTGAGTTTTTCAAACAGTCCATTTCCTTCCTGGGGTATCGTATTTCCACCTCCGGGGTGGTGATGGAGGATGACCGCGTTACAGCCGTGCGTAATTGGCCGACTCCGACCACGGTGAAAGAAGTGCAGCGGTTTTTAGGGTTTGCCAATTACTACCGGAGGTTTATCCGGGGTTTTGGTCAGGTGGCTGCTCCCATCACCTCACTGCTGAAGGGAGGACCGGTGCGCTTGCGCTGGTCAGCAGAGGCGGGCAGAGCCTTCAGTCGTTTCAAGGAGCTGTTCACCAATGCGCCCGTGTTGGCGCATCCGGACCCCTCTTTAGCGTTCATAGTGGAGGTGGATGCGTCCGAGGCTGGGGTCGGAGCCGTGCTGTCCCAACAGCTTTCTTTTCGGGCAAGCTCAGCCCAGCGGAGCGAAACTATGATGTGGGGGACCGGGAGTTGTTAGCTGTAGTCAAGGCTCTGAAGGTGCGGAGACATTGGCTTGAGGGGGCTAAACACCCTTTTCTCATCTGGACTGACCATCGTAATCTCGGGTATATCCGGGCAGCGAAGAGACTAAATCCACGTCAGGCTAGATGGGCCATGTTTTTTACCAGGTTCCGGTTTACCCTCTCATACCGGCCAGGCTCCCAAAACACCAAAGCCGACGTGCTGTCCCGCCTCTATGATACCGAGGAGCGGTCCGTTGAGCCAACTCCCATCATTCCACCGTCATGTCTCGTGGCCGCGGAGATAGAGGAGGCCTCACGGTCAGAGCCGGCCCCCCCTAACTGTCCAGTGGGTACGTGCCGAGGGGGGTCCGGGACAAGCTGATCAGGTGGGCTCATACTCTCCCCTCCTCGGGTCATCCTGGCATCGAGAGGACAGTGCGGAGTCTGAGAGGGAGATACTGGTGGCCCACGCTGGCTAAAGACGTGAGATTTTATGTCTCCTCCTGCTCAGTGTGTGCTCAGAGCAAGGCTCCTCGGCACCTGCCTAGAGGGAAATTACAACCCCTCCCCGTTCCACAACGGCCGTGGACACACTTATCGGTGGACTTTCTTACCGACCTTCCCCCGTCCCAGGGAAGTACTACGATCCTGGTCGTTGTGGATCGGTTTTCTAAGTCCTGTCGTCTCATCCCGTTGCCCGGACTCCCTACGGCCCTGCAGACTGCGGAGGCCTTGTTTACCCATGTCTTCTGGCACTATGGGGTGCCTGAGGACATCGTTTCTGATCGGGGTCCCCAATTCACGTCCAGAGTGTGGAGGGCGTTTATGGAGAGACTGGGGGTCTCGGTCAGCTTAACCTCAGGTTTTCACCCCGAGAGTAATGGGCAGGTGGAGCGCGTAAACCAGGATGTGGGCAGGTTTCTGCGGTCCTATTGCCGGGACCGGCCTGGTGAGTGGGCAAGGTATGTTCCCTGGGCTGAACTAGCTCAGAACTCCCTACGCCACTCCTCAACTAACTTGTCCCCTTTTGAGTGTGTGTTAGGTTACCAGCCGGTCCTGGCCCCATGGCATCAGAGCCAGACCGAGGCTCCTGCGGTGGAGGAATGGGTACAGCGCTCCAAGGACACCTGGAAAGCCGTTCAGGACTCACTACGGTTAGCGGGAGAACGGCAGAAGAGGAGCGCTGACCAGCACCGCAGTGAGGCCCCCGTGTTTGCAAAGGGGGACAGAATCTGGCTCTCGACCGGAAACCTGCCCCTCCGCCTGCCCTGTCGGAAGCTGGGGCCGCAGTGTGTGGGGCCGTTCAAAGTCCTGAGGAGAATAAACGAGGTGTGTTACAGGTTACAACTTCCTAGGTATTACCGTATTAACCCATCGTTTCTTGTGTCTCTCCTCAGGCCGGTGGTGGCTGGTCCCCTGCAAGAAGGTGAGGTGCCTGAGGTCCCTCCGCCCCCTCTGGACATCGAGGGGTCCCCGGCGTACACAGTTCGAGGCATTCTGGATTCGAGATGCCGGGTGGGGGGCCTACAGTACCTCGTGGACTGGGAGGGGTACGGTCCGGAGGAGAGATGCTGGGTTCCGGTGGGGGACATTTTGGACCCTTCTCTCCTGAGAGATTTCCACCGCCTCCACCCGGATCGCCCAGCACCTCGTCCTCCGGGTCGTCCTCGAGGACAGTGGCGGCGCGCTGCAGGGGCCGCGTGTCAGAGGGGGGGTACTGTCACGACTTCCGCCGAAGTTGGCTCTCCTGCCTATTCGGGCGGTGCTCTGCGGTCGTCGTCACCGTCCTACTAGCCACTACCGATCCCTTTTTCGTTTGTCTTATTAGGTTCACCTGTGTGTAGTTTAGTTTAATTAACGTCCTTATATGTAGTAGGTTGTCCCGCCCTTGTTTTGTGCGGGATTGTTTTTGTATTCATGTCATTTGGTGTAGCACTTGTGTTTTATTCTCCGGTCTATTTTGATCCTGTGTTGGATTATTCACCCTGTGTGTTGGATTATTCACCCTGTGTGTTGGATTATTCACCCTGTGTGTTGGATTATTCACCCTGTGTGTTGGGTTGACCGTGTTTTTTGTGCGCCGGAGAATAAACTGTTCGAATCACTGAAACCTGCTCTCTGCGCCTGATTCCACCCACCTTGATAAAACGTGACATTTTCTTCAAATGAAATATTGCTCAACGTAATCAGGAAAGAAGTGCAGGTGGAGTCGAGGTGCAACTCTCGCTCATCATCATTTTGTTTTATGAAGCTTTTAAAGGTAATTAGGTGATTTAAAAATTATCTGAAACTATGCATCTCAATAAATTACAAAGATATGGCAAATCAGGTCATTCCAAATTCCAGTCTGAAATAAGTATGCTTTGAATTAATTTCCCTCAGTCATTAGGTGTCACATTCATTTTTCTAATGAGTCGTTGTGAGCATCAGAGAGGGGAACAGAGACATGTATCTGTTCCTGAGAGTCATAGCTTTCAGGAATGGGGTCAACATATTCATATGAACAATAAGGAATCAACATGCCACATAGTCAGGGGCTCCCAAAGTGTTTCACTCAGGCCCCCCTTCCAGCATCGGGGAACATATATAACGCAGTCGCAAAAACCATCAAGCGCTATGATGAAACTGGCTCTCATGAGGACCGGCACAGGAAAGGAAGACCCAGAGTTCAAGTAACAGACACATCTCAACATCAACTCTTCAGAGGAGACTGCTTGAATCAGGCCTTCATAGTCGAAATTCTGCAAAGAAAAAACACTACTAAAGGACACCAATAAGAGGCTTTGTGAGATGCAGAGTAGATGAACAGATGATCTCATCATGTGTGGTTCCCACCGTGAAGCATGGAGGAGGAGGTGTAATGGTGTGGGGGTGCTTTGCTGGTGACACTGTCAATTATTTATTTAGAATTCAAGGCACACTTAACCAGAATGGCTACCACATAATTCTACAGCGATAGGCCATCCCAACTGGTTTGCGCTTAGAGGGACTATCATTTGTTTTTTTTACCAGGACGATGACCCAAAACACACCTCCAGGCTGAGTAAGGGCTATTTTACCAAGAAGGAGAATGATGAAGTGTTGCATCATATGACCTGGCCTCCACAATCACCCAACCTCAACCCAACTGAGATGGCTTGGGATGACTTGGACCGCAGAGTGAAGAAAAATCGTCCAACAAGTGCTCAGCATATGTGGGAACTCCTTCATGACTGTTGGAAAAGCATTCCGCATGAAGCTGCTTGAGAGAATGCCAAGAGTGTGCAGAGCTGTCATCAAGGCAAAGGGGGTCTACTTTGAAGAATCTAAAATGTTTTGGTTACTACATGATTCCATATGTGTTATTTCATAGTTTTGATGTCTTCAGTAATATTCAACCATGTAGAAAATAGTAGTAGGCGTGTCCAAACTTTTGACTGGTACTGTATATATTTTGTATTATCATTTTGGGGGGGAGGGAGGGGACCACTGCTACAGTTTGGGAACCACTGCTATAGACGCTCAACCGTTTCCTGTGTGTATCAAGAATGATCCACCACCCAAAGGACATCCAGCCAGTTTGGGAACCACTGCAATAGACAACCACCATAGTGCTTGTCATTTTGGCACTGAACATCGGGTTTTGACTGGGATTTTTTTAAATTATCATCTATTAATGGTCAGAATTTTTCAAAGGGCTAGTATAAATTAATAAACGGGATCTGGCCCGTTGAGACAATTGAGACATGGATTGTGTTTGTGTGCCATTCAGAGGCGAGAATGGGCAAGACTAAATATTTAAGTACCTTTGAATGGGGTATGGTAGTAGGTGCCAGGCACACCGGTTTGTGTCAAGAACTGCAACGCTGCTGGGTTTTTCACGCTCAACCGTTTCCTGCGTGTATCAAGAATGGTCCACCACCCAAAGGATATCCAGCCAACTTCACACAACTGTGGGAAGCATTGGAGTCAACATGATCCAGCATCCCTGTGGAACGCTTTCAACACCTTGTAGAGTCCATGCCCCGACGAAGGCTGTTCTGAGAGCAAAAGGAGAGGGGGGGTGCAACTCAACATTAGGAAGGTGTCCTTGATATTATGTAAACTCAGAGTAGGTAGGATACATATACCAGTAGATACATAACTGGGTACTCATATTGCTACATTCAAGAAAACAAGCTCACATCCTCAGCAGTTCTGATTTGTTGATTATAGAATCAGAATTCTGGGAAAATCACATCTGCTTCTGGTTTGTGCCGTTGGTTCCAGAACGTTCCGTAGACGTTTGGCAGACGGATATAGCTTTGATCTCTGTCGCAGTTTCATGTTACTGACCCAAAAACGCATGACTAAACATGTATAACCCACCAGTGGCATGATGGGTTATACAACACAGCAGAGGCCTAGGTATGGATGACCTGGTGAGTACTGGGGCATACACAAGGCATGGAGATTACATGGTCACACAAGATATATGGCTTCCTGAAAGATGGATGTGGGATTCATGTCATATTCCCTATATAGTGCACTACTTTTGACCACTGCTAGAACACTATATAGGCAATAGGATGCCATTTGTGACGCAGCCCTGACTCCTCATGGGATCTTAAAGGATCAAAACAATGGGATTATATCACATCCAGAAATGAGCAACATGACCACCAAACACTCAAAGAGCCTAATACTAATTTGAGATCTGTGCTTTAGTGCAAGTAAGACATTGATGTCAATGGGAGATTTGAAAGAAATAGTCAGTTATATGTATGGTTCTAACATAATGATTCAGCCTGAAGACCCTAACTTTTGTACCAGTCAAAAGACTGATGATCTAAGCCAAGCTGACAGTCTCCAGATCCTCATCCTCTATAATAATCATCTCGTTGAATGTCCTTTTAGAATAGAGCTTATCTGGGCTCTGGAGATGCTCTCTCTGTGCCTTGCACCCATACTGAATTGCCTAACCCCACGTAGCGTGCCCTAACCCTTTGTAAATGTGTGCCCTCTACTCCTACTGGAAACCCCAGGAGACTCTCTCTCCTCTCTCTCTCACCCTCTACCCCTACTAGAAACCCCATGAGACTCTCTCTCTCTCTTCTCTCTCTATTTCTCACCCCCTACCCCTACTGGAAACCCCAGGAGACTCTCTCTCTTCTCTCTCTCTCACCCTCTACCCCTACTAGAAACCCCAGGAGACTCTCTCTCCTCTCTCTCACACCCTCTAGCCCTACTAGAAACCCACAGGAGACTCTCTCTCTCTCCTCTCTCTCTCTCTCTTCTCTTTCTCTCTCTCTCACCCTCTATCCCTACTAGAAACCCCAGGAGACTCTCTCTCCTCTCTCTCTCTCTCTTCTCTCTCTCTCACCCTCTACCCCTACTAGAAACCCCAGGAGACTCTCTCTCTCCTCTCTCTCTCTTCTCTCTCTCTCACCCTCTACCCCTACTAGAAACCCCAGGAGACTCTCTCTCTCTCCTCTCTCTCTCTCTCTTCTCTCTCTCTTCTCTCTTCTCTCTCTCTCACCCTCTACCCCTACTAGAAACCCCAGGAGACTCTCTCTCCTCTCTCTCTCTTCTCTCTCTCTCTCTCTTCTCTCTCTCTCACCCTCTACCCCTACTAGAAACCCCAGGAGACTCACTCTCCTCTCTCTCTCTCTCTCTCTCTTCTCTCTCTCTCACCCTCTACCCCTACTAGAAAACCCAGGAGACTCTCTCTCTCCTCTCTCTCTCTCTCTTCTCTCTCTCTCTCTTCTCTCTCTCTCTCACCCTCTACCCATACTAGAAACCCAGGAGACTCTCTCTCTCTCCTCTCTCTCTCTTCTCTCTCTCTCTTCTCTCTCTCTCTCTTCTCTCTCTCTCACCCTCTACCCCTACTAGAAACCCCAGGAGACTCTATCTCTTCTCTCTCTCTCGATCTCTCTCTCTCTCTCTCTCTCTCTTCTCTCTCTCTCACCCTCTACCCCTACTAGAAACCCCATGAGACTCTCTATCTCTTCTCTCTCTCTCGATCTCTCTCTCTCTCTCTCTCTTCTCTCTCTCTCACCCTCTACCCCTACTAGAAACCCCATGAGACTCTCTCTCTCTTCTCTCTCTCTGTGGGAATAGGGGGCTGAAATGTTATCTGAAAGTTGAAACAGGACCCAAAACCCAATCCGACCCCAAATGGAGTGGCAGATTGAGCACCCTCTGTCCCTAGGTTGGCTAGCTGGGGGGTCTGGATGGTCACATTTCTAGATGCCTTTTTTCTGCAACGCTCTCCTGATTGAAATGTTCATGGCTTTCCAGATGAACAGAGCCACAGAATTACAGTCAGAGAGAAATATAGAGGCTGTAACTGCCGATTCATTCAACAATGACTTACGGACAATTTGACTGTCGTAAAACAATAACAGACACACACTATAGTGTACAAACATACAAACACACACTATAGTGTACAAACATACTAACACACACTATAGTGTACAAACATACAAACACACACTATAGTGTACAAACATACAAACACACACTATAGTGTACAAACATACAAACACACACTATAGTGTACAAACATACAAACACACACTATAGTGTACAAACATACAAACACACACTATAGTGTACAAACATACAAACACACACTATAGTGTACAAACATACAAACACACACTATAGTGTACAAACATACAAACACACACAAAAAGAGGGCCGCAGCTGTATATAGCAGTTTTGGCACGAGACTGACTGGCTGGATAGTGTGACATATTTGAAAAGCTTTTAATTTCGTTGCTGTGTCTGGATGTGTATTGACTTTCCCATTAAGCCTAATCGTTGTGGGGTTCAGAATGATTTATGCCACTAAGTACCAAGGTGGGCTAAGTGAGTCGGGAGAATGAAAGCAATAATAAAAATACTGTACAGAAACAGACACTTTATTCTAAATCTATCCACACATACAGTGCCTTCGGAAAGTATTCAGACTCATTGACTTTTCCCACATTTTGTTACGTTACAGCCTTATTCTGAAATGGATTTCAAAACAATTATCCTCAGCAATCTACACACAATCTACACCATTATGACAAAGTGAAAACAGGTTTTCAATATTTTTGCAAATTTACATTAAAAAAAAAAGAAATACCTTATTTATGTAAGTGTCCATGTAAGTATCCAATTGTATGTAAGTATCCAATTAATTGGACATGATTTGGAAAGCCACACACCTGTATATACTGTATAAGGTCCCACAGTTGACAGTGCATGTCAGAGTAAAAACCTAGCTATGAGGTCGAAGGAATTGTCCGTAGAGCTCTGAGACAGGATTATGTCAAGGCACAGATATGGGGAAGGTTACCAAAAAATGTCTGCAGAATTGAAGGTCCCCAAGAACACCGTGGCCTCCGTCATTCTTAAATGGAAGAAGTTTGGAACCACCAAGATGAGAGCTGGCCGCCCGGCCAAACAGAGCAATCAGTGGAGAAGGGTCTTGGTCAGGGAGGTGACCAATCAGGCCTTTATGGTAGTGACCAGCGGAAGCCACTCCTCAGTAAAAGGCACATGACAGCCCACTTGGAGTTTGGAAAAGGTACCTAAAGACTCTCAGACCATATTTTTTTTACATTAAAAAAACATTTTTACTTATTTAACCAGGCAAGCCAGTTAAGAACAAATTATTATTTACAATGACGGCCTACCCCGGCCAAACCCTAACCCAGACGACGCTGGGCCAATTGTGCGCCGCTCTATGGGACTCCCAATCATGGCCGGTTGTGATACAGCCTGGAATCAAACCAGGGTCTGTAGTGACGCCTCTAGCACTGCGATACAGAGCCTTAGACCACAGTGCCACTCGGAAGCCCCCAAAACAAGATTCTCTGGTCTGATGAAACCAAGATTGAACTCTTTGGCCTGAATGCCAAGTGTCACATCTGGAGGAAACCTGGCACCATCCCTACTGTCAACATCATGATGATTATCACTTGGCTGGAAAACAACATTTTTATTTATTTTATTTTTATTTCACCTTTATTTAACCAGGTAGGCTAGTTGAGAACAAGTTCTCATTTGCAACTGCGACCTGGCCAAGATAAAGCATAGCAGTGTGAGCATACAACAAAGAGTTACACATGGAGTAAACAATTAACAAGTCAATAACACAGTAGAAAACGAAGGGGGGGTCTATATACAATGTGTGCAAAAGGCATGAGGAGGTAGGCAAATAATTACAATTTTGCAGATTAACACTGGAGTGATAAAAGATCAGATGGTCATGTACAGGTAGAGATATTGGTGTGCAGAAGAGCAGAAAAGTAAATAAATAGAAACAGTACGGGGATGAGGTAGGTGAAAAGGGTGGGCTATTTACCAATAGACTATGTACAGCTGCAGCGATCGGTTAGCTGCTCAGATAGCTGATGTTTGAAGTTGGTGAGGGAGATAAAAGTCTCCAACTTCAGCGATTTTTGCAATTCGTTCCAGTCACAGGCAGCAGAGTACTGGAACGAAAGGCGGCCAAATGAGGTGTTGGCTTTAGGGATGATCAGTGAGATACACCTGCTGGAGCGCGTGCTACGGATGGGTGTTGCCATCGTGACCAGTGAGCTGAGATAAGGCGGAGCTTTACCTAGCATAGACTTGTAGATGACCTGGAGCCAGTGGGTCTGGCGACGAATATGTAGCGAGGGCCAGCCGACTAGAGCATACAAGTCGCAGTGGTGGGTAGTATAAGGTGCTTTAGTGACAAAACGGATGGCACTGTGATAGACTGCATCCAGTTTGCTGAGTAGAGTGTTGGAAGCCATTTTGTAGATGACATCGCCGAAGTCGAGGATCGGTAGGATAGTCAGTTTTACTAGGGTAAGCTTGGCGGCTTGAGTGAAGGAGGCTTTGTTGCGGAATAGAAAGCCGACTCTTGATTTGATTTTCGATTGGAGATGTTTGATATGAGTCTGGAAGGAGAGTTTGCAGTCTAGCCAGACACCTAGGTACTTATAGACGTCCACATATTCTAGGTCGGAACCATCCAGGGTGGTGATGCTAGTCGGGCATGCAGGTGCAGGCATCAGATTGAGGATAAACAGCGTCAGCGTAGATGAGGTCCATAAATGGACATCCACATGTTTTATATAAATCCAAAGACTGTTCTGAGACTTAACAGTGCCATATGGTGACATGGTTCATAGGAGAACACAAGACTACAGCATTTACTGTTGAGGGTTCAAGCCAGGCCACATTCTCCTATTACTGGACATACTGTAGGTCATGGGATGTTTGAATAGACTCAATGTTCAAGCTTTCAAGGTTAATGTTCCCATTAAGTTCAAGACATTCTTTCAAAAATACTGAATAAGATTTCTGCAATCAAGAAATAATCAAGATTATTCATTTTTCCCCCAGATATTTTATTTATTTTGATCTGCCACAGGGGGTCATAACGCACAAATGTTTCAGCTCAACATCCTAACTAAACTCAGTGTGCAGGTGAGAGACGGGTTTCTCACATTGAGCCATCATTATAACGTGAGTTGGTGAATATATAACGCTACTGTATAGTTAATGAGGAAGTGACCTATATGGTGTAACATTTCAATTAAAACCACCGGTGTGTTTATTCAAACAAACAGACGCATACTAGAACTAACTGTCTCCTGTGTTACTGAAGGACGTTTTATAGAGAATGTCACCAATGTCAGGTATGTGTTAGTTGAAACTACCTAGATTCAAATTCAAACTCTTCACCAACTGATAACAGCCACTGTAAAAAGTCTTATCTCGAGAGAGAGGTATCCTTGGTTGTTCACAAGGGTGGGGCCTGAGTGTGGCATTGTGCAGATTGCCTTTAGACCTTGGTCAAATACATTATGTATTTGACACAGCCAAATCTCTCTCTCTCTCTCTCCCTCTCTGGGTACTAGTGTTGCACAGTATACCTGTACCACGGTAATATTACGGTACCAAAACATCATGATACTTATGAAACTAACTTTTTGTAATACTGTAGTACTGTAGTACTTCATATAATACTACCGACTTTTTCAGCCCTACACTCTTAGAAAAGCGGTTCCAAAAGGGTTCTTCGGCTGTCCCCATAGGATAACCCAGTTCTGGGTTTGGGTTCCATGTAGAACCCTCTGTCGAAAGGGTTTTACATGGAACCAAAAGGGGATCTTCAAAGGGTTATCCTATGAGGGCAGCCGAAGAACCCTTTCAGGTTCTAGATAGCAAAACAAATTCTAAGAATGTACCGATATAAAGAACTTGCTGGCGCCTGTTCTAAAATGTTTATACAGTCAGTTCTGTTTATAAATTCAGCATATTTCATCAACAGCCACTAGACTATTGTATGTACAGGTACAATAATATCCACTTCACTCACCTGTTCACCACCACGTAATCAACCAGATGTATCATACCAGCCCTCACTCACCTGTTCATCTATTCCTCATCAGTTTTTAAAATATAATTAAGCCGTGATGTCGAGGGGGGATGCAGACCCCGATGAGTCTTCTGTTGTTCCATTTGTTCCATTGGAGCAGCGTGCAGAGCAAGCAATGTTAATAAACTTGTTCAGCCATGTTACCTAGCTAGCTAACAAGCTATTATCTTGACATTAGGTCCAGGCACATTTGATTGGCACAGGAAAAAAGGAAAAGGGTCTGCTACTCATGAGATATGCTTCAAACTGTAGCATTCATATAGGCCCAATGTAAGCCTGAACTACAGTGCCTTCAGAAAGTATCCAGATCTCTTGATTTTTTCCACGTGTGTTTAGGTTACAGCCTTATTCTGAAGTGGATTAAATAAAAACATATCCTCAGCGATCTACACACAATACCCCATAATGACATCACAATACCCCATAATGACATCACAATACCCCATAATGACATCACAATATCAAATCAAATCAAATCAAATTTATTTATATAGCCCTTCGTACATCAGCTGATATCTCAAAGTGCTGTACAGAAACCCAGCCTAAAACCCCAAACAGCAAGCAATGCAGGTGTAGAAGCACGGTGGCTAGGAAAAACTCCCTAGAAAGGCCAATACCTAGGAAGAAACCTAGAGAGGAACCAGGCTATGTGGGGTGGCCAGTCCTCTTCTGGCTGTGCCGGGTGGAGATTATAACAGAACATGGTCAAGATGTTCAATGTTCATAAATGACCAGCATGGTCGAATAATAATAAGGCAGAACAGAGCAGAAACTAGAGCAGCAGCACAGTCAGGTGGAAGTTGAAATGCCCCATAATACCCCATAATGGCATCACAATATCCCATAATGACAAAGCAAAAACAGGTTTTTAGAAATATTTGCAAATGTATTACAAATAAAAACAGAAATACCTTATCTACATAAGTATTCAGACCCTTTGCTATGAGACTCCAAATTGAGCTCAGGTGCATCCTGTTTCCATTGATCATCCTTGAGATGTTTCTACAACTTGATTGGAGTCCACCTGTGGTAAATTCAATTGATTGGACATGATTTGGAAAGGCACACACCTGTCTATATAAGGTCCCACAGTTGACAGTGCATGTCAGAGCAAAAAGCAAGCCATGAGGTCGAAGGAATTATCCGTAGAGCTCCAAGACAGGATTTTCCCTTACTGCCACAATGGCTTGCATATTATTATGCATGTACTGTATATATCCCATTCCTCCAGCCAAATTACATGTAGGCCTTTGAAAATATGAGCAAATCAGCCATTCTATGCAGCATTCTATTATACACTGAAGAGTGTGAAGTTAAAATCAATATGTTGCATTGAACCCCCCCCCCCCCCATACTCGGTATCGTGATACTTGGCTTGGTATCGTATCATTAGTACAATGTTGGTATCGTGACAACACTAGTGGGAACCAAAGAAAGAGTGGGGGGAGAATGGGAGAGACACTGAGTGCAACAGACAGAGAAAGGGGGGGGGGTTCAGAGTTTGGACAGAGGAGGACAACAAGTGCAACAGGGGAAGTGAGGGAAAGAGAAAGAGAGGGGGCAACACAATTAGACCCAACCAAATCATGAGAAAACTCAAGTAGAATTACTTGACAAAAATAATTAACAAAAAAACAGAGCAAACTAGAATGCTATTTGGCCCTAAACAGAGAGTACACATCGGCACCTGACCACTGTGACTGACCCAAACTTAAGGAAAGCTTTGACTATGTACAGATTCAGTGAGCACAGTCTTGCTATTGAGAAAGGCCGTAGAAGGCAGACCTGGCTCTCAAGAGAAGACAGGCTATGTGCACACTGCCCACAAAATGAGGTGGAAACTGAGCTGCACTTCCTATCCTCCTGCCCAATGTATGACCATATTAGAGACACATATTTCCCTCAGATTACACAGATCCACAAAGAATTAGAAAACAAACCAATTTGTGTTAAACTCCCATATCTATTAGGTGAAATACCACAGTGTGCCATCACAGTGGCAAGATTTGTGACCTGTTGCCACAAGAAAAGGGCAATCAGTGAAGAACAAACACCATCGTAAATACAACCCATATTTATGTTTATTTATTTTCCCTTTTGCACTTTATATGACATTTGTAATGTCTTTATTATTTTTGGAACTTTTGGGGGTGTAATGTTTACTGTTCATTTTTTATGTTTATTTCACTTTTCTTTATTATCTAGTTCACTTGCTTTGGCAATGTAAACATATGTTTCCCATGCCAATAAAGCCATTGAATTGAATTGACAGGGGGGAATGAGGGCTTGATAGGGTGGGCAAACAAGTGCAACAGGGAAAGAGAGAGAGAGAGAATAAATGAGAGTAAATGAGTGAGTGAGTGAGTGAGTGAGTGAGTGAGTGAGTAAGCGAGTGAAAGAAAGAGACCCATTGATAAAAGTTTGGGGGGTAGTGGGTGGAGGAGGAGAAGGGCAGCTGGGAAGCAGGGCACAGAACTGAACACAACAGAGATGGCTGAACAAAGACCTCCACAGGCCCATACAGCCTCACACACAGCCCCCAAGCCTGACTCTATAGTGCCTGATCAAACACATCATCCAGGAAGTGAGCCAGGACCCGAGACAGGGCAAAACCAAACACACACAGAGCCATAACACAGAGCACACAGAGCCATAACACAGAGCACAGAGAGCCATAACACAGAGCCATAACACAGAGCACACAGAGCCATAACACAGAGCCATACCACAGAGCCATAACACAGAGCCATAACACAGAGCACACAGAGCCATAACACAGAGCCATACCACAGAGCCATAACACAGAGCCATAACACAGAGCACACAGAGCCATAACACAGAGCACACAGAGCCATAACACAGAGCCATAACACAGAGCACACAAAGCCATAACAAAGAGCACACAGAGCCATAACACAGAGCACACAGAGCCATAACACAGAGCCATACCACAGAGCCATAACACAGAGCCATAACACAGAGAACACAGAGCCATAACACAGAGAACACAGAGCCATAACACAGAGCACACAGAGCCATAACACAGAGCACACAGAGCCATAACACAGAGCACACAGAGCCATAACACAGAGCACACAGAGCCATAACACAGAGCACACAGAGCCATAACACAGAGCACACAGAGCCATAACACAGAGCACACAGAGCCATAACACAGAGCACACAGAGCCATAACACAGAGCACACAGAGCCATAAAACAGAGCACACAGCTTTTAACAGCACAAGTGTTCCAGCAGGACCATTAGACAGGAGGACCAAACCAAGAGGCAAAGCCAACCAAACATACCATAGTCCTAAGAGCAACCGGAACCCATGGACCAAAAATATCTCAAGGTGCATTAAAAATACAGTATTACTGAATACTGATGATTCTGCCCTAATGGAGGTACTGTAATCAGACACAAACCAACAAAGCTCAGTGCTTTCAGGGCCCCACCACACCTCCCCACTGTACTGCTGGGTGTTTCAGCCAAAGTCAACCTCCCCCTCACCTCCCCTCTCTCCAAACAAGATAAGAGTTATCACTGCACTGCCAACTATGTAGACTGTCTAATCACCTCAAAACGGTGTGAAGTGAACAGAGTAGGGGAAAATATTTAGTCAGTTAAACACTACGACCAAACCCTTTCCTGAAAGGCATTCTTGTTATGGACAAGTTTATTATACCTGATTATCATTATGAAATTATTAAAACAACTTCTAAAGTACATAAGTGAGTGGGAAAGCTTAAGAACAATAGAACAAAAGAGTGAAGTCATTGCAATTCCCAGACTGTAGAAGAGACAACAAAAAAAGCCAGATGGATGGAGAGAGAACCCTTTTCAGAGAGAATCCTGTTTAGTCTCATGAGAACGACTGTAAAGCTTTCAGTCCAGTGATGTGTTTTAGTCATAAATAAAGCTGTGTACTTGCTGATTGACAAGCACCTTAGTGGTGTACAGTAGGTTGTATATAAGATGGTCTCACACACAAGCACACACACGGCATGCCACCTTTGCGATAGAACAGGCCTGAATTCTTCAGGGTGTCGGAGACGTTCCACAGGGATGTTGGTTCATGCCGACGCGATGGCATCACGCAGTTGTTGCAGAATGGATGGCGGTACATTCATGCTGTGAACAGCCCGTTCCATCTCATCTCAAACATGCTCTATAGGGTTGAGGTCTGGGGACTGACCAGGCAGGTCAAGTCAACTGAACTCACTGTCATGTTCCAGGCAATGTTTTTCCACTCCTCAATTGTCCAGTGTTGGTGACAGTGTGCCCACTGGAGCCTCGTCTTGTTTTTAGCTGATAGGAGGGGAACCTGGTGTGGTCGTCTGCTGCAATAGCCCATCCGTGACAGTGATCAATGATCAATGAGTTGTGTCTTCCGAGATGCCGTTCTGCACACCACTGTTGTACTGCGCCGTTATTTCTCTGCTTGTGGCCCACCTGTTAGATTGCACGATTCTTGCCGTTCTCCTTTGACTTCTCTCATCAAATCAAATCAAATGTATTTATATAGCCCTTTGTACATCAGCTGATATCTCAAAGTGCTGTGCAGAAACCCAGCCTAAAACCCCAAACAGCAAGCAACGCGCTCTTTTATTCCACATGACGGCCCTTGACTGGATATTTTTTGTTTGTCGCACCACTCTCTGTAAAACCTAATCACTGTCATGCGTGAGAAGCCCAGGAGGGCGGGCGTTTCTGAGATACTGGATACGGCTTGCCTGGCACCGACCATCATACCACGCTCAAAGTCGCTTAGGTCACTTGATTTGACCATTCTAACGTTCCATCAAACAGTAACTGAATGCCTTGATGCCTGTCTGCCTGCTTTATATAGCAAGCCACGGCCATAAGACTCACTGTCTGTAGGGTAAAGGGGCAAAGTGTACCTAATAAACTGTCTGCGCTGGAATGAATCCTCTGAATTTACAGTCGGACTAATCTCAACAAGTGGGCTCTCTCACCATACATATCCCTCTACACACACACACACACACACACACAGAGAGAGAGTCTAAAACTGTGACTGATAACCCTCCCACATGGCTCGGCTAGTAAATAAAAGCAGTGGGTAAAACTGACAGCGACACTGTGGCACCTCGTTCCCCTCAGCTACAGCGGCTGATTTAATAGGCCAGAGCGCAGAGAGAACCAATAAACTGGCAAAAACTCTTAGATTGATCTCACCATGACCACTGCATCACACACAGATGAGAGAATGCTGGAGGAGAAACATTAGTCTTGGTGGGGATAGAATTTCACTGTTAGTCTACACCCGTTGTGACACTGTGACAATGAACCAACCAGAATACAACAGCCAGCCAGGCTCTGACCGAGCAGCTTGTGCCAAAACCAGACCACATTCACACAACATGGCACTATGATCAATACAGTTTGTCCATCAGAGTATTATTAACAAAGGCCACATGCAGGGCTGTATGCCCACTGTAACAATGGCTTTGTCACAGCGACCACCAGCTAGTCACAGACCTGACACTGCAAATTTCACACATCGAATGCATTCCAAATGGCATCCTATTCCCTAGTACTACACTACTTTTGACCAGGGCCCATAGGGCATACCCATAGGGCTCTGGTCAAAAGTAGTGGTCTAAATAGGGAACCGGGTGCTATTTGGGACAGAAACACATTGATTAGCCTTAGCCGCATGGACAAAAGAGACACACATATGTCTCAGTCTGTACTGTAGCTGTATTAAGGAGACGGTCTGTACTGAGGCTGTATTGATGAGATAGTCTGTACTGTAGCTGTATGGAGGAGAAGGTCTGTACTGTAGCTATATTAAGGAGACGGTCTGTACTGTAGCTGTATTGATGAGATGGTCTGTACTGTAGCTGTATTGAGGAGATGGTCTGTACTGTAGCTGTATTGTTGAGATGGTCTGTACTGTAGCTGTATTGATGAGATGGTCTGTACTGTAGCTGTATTAAGGAGACGGTCTGTACTGTAGCTGTATTGATGAGATGGTCTGTACTGTAGCTGTATTGAGGAGAAGGTCTGTACTGTAGCTGTATGGAGGAGATGGTCTGTACTGTAGCTGTATTGTTGAGATGGTCTGTACTGTAGCTGTATTGATGAGATGGTCTGTACTGTAGCTGTATTGTTGAGATGGTCTGTACTGTAGCTGTATTGATGAGATGGTCTGTACTGTAGCTGTATTGTTGAGATGGTCTGTACTGTAGCTGTATTGTTGAGATGGTCTGTACTGTAGCTGTATTGATGAGATGGTCTGTACTGTAGCTGTATTGATAAGACAGTCTGTACTGTAGCTGTATTGAGGAGAAGGTCTGTACTGTAGCTGTATGGAGGAGATGGTCTGTACTGTAGCTGTATTGATGAGATGGTCTGTACTGTAGCTGTATTGATGAGATGGTCTGTACTGTAGCTGTATTGATGAGATGGTCTGTACTGTAGCTGTATTGATGAGACGGTCTGTACTGTAGCTGTATTGATGAGATGGTCTGTACTGTAGCTGTATTGTTGAGATGGTCTGTACTGTAGCTGTATTGTTGAGATGGTCTGTACTGTAGCTGTATTGAGGAGATGGTCTGTACTGTAGCTGTATTGATGAGATGGTCTGTACTGTAGCTGTATGGAGGAGATGGTCTGTACTGTAGCTGTATTGATGAGATGGTCTGTACTGTAGCTGTATTGATGAGATGGTCTGTACTGTAGCTGTATTGTTGAGATGGTCTGTACTGTAGCTGTATTGATGAGATGGTCTGTACTGTAGCTGTATTGTTGAGATGGTCTGTACTGTAGCTGTATTGTTGAGATGGTCTGTACTGTAGCTGTATTGATGAGATGGTCTGTACTGTAGCTGTATTGATAAGACAGTCTGTACTGTAGCTGTATTGAGGAGAAGGTCTGTACTGTAGCTGTATGGAGGAGATGGTCTGTACTGTAGCTGTATTGATGAGATGGTCTGTACTGTAGCTGTATTGATGAGATGGTCTGTACTGTAGCTGTATTGATGAGATGGTCTGTACTGTAGCTGTATTGATGAGACGGTCTGTACTGTAGCTGTATTGATGAGATGGTCTGTACTGTAGCTGTATTGTTGAGATGGTCTGTACTGTAGCTGTATTGTTGAGATGGTCTGTACTGTAGCTGTATTGAGGAGATGGTCTGTACTGTAGCTGTATTGATGAGATGGTCTGTACTGTAGCTGTATGGAGGAGATGGTCTGTACTGTAGCTGTATTGATGAGATGGTCTGTACTGTAGCTGTATTGATGAGATGGTCTGTACTGTAGCTGTATTGTTGAGATGGTCTGTACTGTAGCTATATTGTTCTTGTCTCTCGTTGGCTGGCCCTCGCTTCATACTCGTCGCCAAACCCACTGGCTCCATGTCATCTACAAGACCCTGCTAGGCAAAGTCCCCCCTTATCTCAGCTCGCTGGTCACCATAGCATCTCCCACCTGTAGCACACGCTCCAGCAGGTATATCTCTCTAGTCACCCCCAAAACCAATTCTTTCTTTGGCCGCCTCTCCTTCCAGTTCTCTGCTGCCAATGACTGGAACGAACTACAAACATCTCTGAAACTGGAAACACTTATCTCCCTCCCTAGCTTTAAGCACCAACTGTCAGAGCAGCTCACAGATTACTGCACCTGTACATAGCCCACCTATAATTTAGCCCAAACAACTACCTCTTTCCCAACTGTATTTAATTTTTATTTATTTATTTATTTTGCTCCTTTGCACCCCATTATTTTTATTTCTACTTTGCACATTCTTCCATTGCAAAACTACCATTCCAGTGTTTTACTTGCTATATTGTATTTACTTTGCCACCATGGCCTTTTTTGCCTTTACCTCCCTTCCCACCTCATTTGCTCACATTGTATATAGACTTGTTTATACTGTATTATTGACTGTATGTCTGTTTTACTCCATGTCTAACTCTGTGTCGTTGTATCTGTCGAACTGCTTTGCTTTATCTTGGCCAGGTCGCAATTGTAAATGAGAACTTGTTCTCAACTTGCCTACCTGGTTAAATAAAGGTAAATAAATAAATAAATAAATTGTTGAGATGTTCTGTACTGTAGCTGTATTGAGGAGACGGTCTGTACTGTAGCTGTATGGAGGAGAATGTCTGTACTGTAGCTGTATTGAGGAGACGGTCTGTACTGTAGCTGTATGGAGGAGATGGTCTGTACTGTAGCTGTATGGAGGAGATGGTCTGTACTGTAGCTGTATGGAGGAGATGGTCTGTACTGTAGCTGTATGGAGGAGATGGTCTGTACTGTAGCTGTATGGAGGAGATGGTCTGTACTGTAGCTGTATGGAGGAGATGGTCTGTACTGTAGCTGTATTGTTGAGATGGTCTGTACTGTAGCTGTATTGAGGAGATGGTCTGTACTGTAGCTGTATTGATGAGATGGTCTGTACTGTAGCTGTATTGAGGAGACGGTCTGTACTGTAGTTGTATTGATGACATGGTCTGTACTGTAGCTGTATGGAGGAGATGGTCTGTACTGTAGCTGTATTGATGAGATGGTCTGTACTGTAGCTGTATGGAGGAGATGGTCTGTACTGTAGCTGTATTAAGGAGACAGTCTGTACTGTAGCTGTATTGAGGAGATGGTCTGTACTGTAGCTGTATTGATAAGACAGTCTGTACTGTAGCTGTATTGATGAGATGGTCTGTACTGTAGCTGTATTGTTGAGATGGTCTGTACTGTAGCTGTATGGAGGAGATGGTCTGTACTGTAGCTGTATTGTTGAGATGGTCTGTACTGTAGCTGTATTGAGGAGATGGTCTGTACTGTAGCTGTATTGATGAGATGGTCTGTACTGTAGCTGTATTGAGGAGACGGTCTGTACTGTAGTTGTATTGATGACATGGTCTGTACTGTAGCTGTATGGAGGAGATGGTCTGTACTGTAGCTGTATTGATGAGATGGTCTGTACTGTAGCTGTATGGAGGAGATGGTCTGTACTGTAGCTGTATTAAGGAGACAGTCTGTACTGTAGCTGTATTGATGACATGGTCTGTACTGTAGCTGTATGGAGGAGATGGTCTGTACTGTAGCTGTATTGATGAGATGGTCTGTACTTTAGCTGTATTGTTGAGATGGTCTGTACTGTAGCTGTATTGAGGAGATGGTCTGTACTGTAGCTGTATTGATGAGATGGTCTGTACTGTAGCTGTATTGAGGAGACGGTCTGTACTGTAGTTGTATTGATGACATGGTCTGTACTGTAGCTGTATGGAGGAGATGGTCTGTACTGTAGCTGTATTGATGAGATGGTCTGTACTGTAGCTGTATGGAGGAGATGGTCTGTACTGTAGCTGTATTAAGGAGACAGTCTGTACTGTAGCTGTATTGAGGAGATGGTCTGTACTGTAGCTGTATTGATAAGACAGTCTGTACTGTAGCTGTATTGATGAGATGGTCTGTACTGTAGCTGTATTGTTGAGATGGTCTGTACTGTAGCTGTATTGTTGAGATGGTCTGTACTGTAGCTGTATTGAGGAGATGGTCTGTACTGTAGCTGTATTGAGGAGATGGTCTGTACTGTAGCTGTATTGTTGAGATGGTCTGTACTGTAGCTGTATTGTTGAGATGGTCTGTACTGTAGCTGTATTGTTGAGATGGTCTGTACTGTAGCTGTATTGAGGAGATGGTCTGTACTGTAGCTGTATTGAGGAGATGGTCTGTACTGTAGCTGTATTGTTGAGATGGTCTGTACTGTAGCTGTATTGAGGAGATGGTCTGTACTGTAGCTGTATTGTTGAGATGGTCTGTACTGTAGCTGTATGGAGGAGATGATCTGTATTGTAGCTGTATTGATGAGATGGTCTGTACTGTAGCTGTATGGAGATGGTCTGTACTGTAGCTGTATTGATAAGACAGTCTGTACTGTAGCTGTATTGATGAGATGGTCTGTACTGTAGCTGTATTGATGAGATGTGATGTATGTCCAGCCAACTGTCCTTACTGTAAGAGTAGCATATGGGCCACAGAGTTTATCATCTAGTAAAAAGAGGGGTTGAGGGAATAGGGAGTAGGAGTAGTGGAAAGATGGGATAGAGGTAATTTAGAAGTGAGTGGAGAGCAGTGGATAGCGATAAGTGCATATCTAAGATAAGAAAAAGACTTGGTTTATAGAGAGGCTCCATTAGCAGACTGGGTCCTTTCAACTTTTCAACACAGCTAGATTACTATGAAGTTAAACACAGCTTGTCTAAAAGTTGAATACATGTTGACTGGCGTGCGTCCTACTTAACATGTCAACATATGGACAGTTTGCAGAGCTCAGGCAGTGCACTGTAACAGAAAACTGTAAATTATATGCTAATTTGGGGTATTATCAACAGTAATATACTCTGAAACATTTTACTGCTGCATACTGAAAATGATGGTGCATTGTGGGAAATGTTGTGGGTGTGGAAAGAATTGCTGTAGTTCCAATGGTACTGGAATTTTTGGAGAGCCAAAAGCCTTTTGACCACTAGTGGGGGTGCATGCTATTGTTGTTTCTTGCTCATTAACATATTTTGAGGCATGCCTTGTAAGAGGATATATTTGTTGCACTCATGAGTGAGAACGCCATACCAACTTAACTTATAAGTGGTTATAGTGCCCCATAACTTGTGTAGGGGACAGATTGGCATAGCAGCAGGTCCTAACCCTTTCCTGCAATCAACGACCAAAGGTTCTCTCTTTGCCCTCATGGGTGAAATGTACAAAATGTAAACAAATCTAAATTAGCTATATATTTTTTTTATGTTCTATTCTGAACAGTTTTGTTAAATTTCAGTCTTTTGTGATGTATATAAAGTATAATATTGGGATGAAAACTTAAAATGAAATACATTTGTAATACAAATCTCTTAAATGGTTGAGCATTTTTGGGTCTGTTTTGCATTGTAGTCACTGCCAGTTTAGTAAACCTTTGTTAAGGCCTCTAGAAGTGATACAGAACACCAAATATGTATTAATGTACTGTAATGTGTAAACACTTTACCTAGCAGCCAACCTGCTCTCACCAGTCTCTTGTAATTACAGTAAAATAATGTAAAATACAAACCCCTACCCTCAATGAACTCATTCATTCAATCATTCATTTATTCAGATTATGGTAGCATTTAGTTTTTTTTACAGTACAATATAATACATTTTACGGTGTGGTACTGGGTGTCATTACACAGTACTTGCTTTGATACTGTATGTATATTACAGTCAGTGTACTGTAATATGAAATACAGAATTAGACTCGCCACTGAGCTGCCTGTAAGCTACTGTCAAATTCATGTTTTTTTAAATAAAAACCCTGGTGTGGTTCCCACCTTGAAGCATGGAGGAGGAGGTGTGATGGTGTGGGAGTGCTTTTTAGGTGACAGTCTGTGATTTATTTAGAATTCAATGCACACTTAACCAGCATGGCTCCCACAGCATTCTGCAGCGATATGCCATCTCATCTGGTTTGCGCTTAGTGGGACTATAATTTGTTTTTAAACAGGACAACCCAAAACACATCTAATTGAGATGGTTTGAGATGAGTTGGACCTCAGAGTGAAGGATAAGCAGCCAACAAGTGCTTAGCATATGTGGGAACTCCTTCAAGACTGTTGGAAAAGCATTCCAGGTGAAGCTGGTGGAGAGAATGCCAAGAGTGTGCAAAGCTGTCATCAAGGCAAAATGTGGCTACTTTGAAGAATCTCAAATATAAAATATATTTGGATTTGTTTTTGGTTACTACATGATTCCATATGTGTTATTTCATAGTTTTGATGTCTTCACTATTATTCTACAATGTAGAACATAATAAAAATAAAGAAAAACCCTGGAATGAGTAGGTGTGTCCGAACTTTTGACTAGTACTGCACCTTGGTGGTCAGGGTGTGTGGAGAGGGGTGAGGGTGGGGAACCCACTGGAAATACCCACATCCACATATCTCTACATCTCTTATCTACCATTCAACACTAACAGCAGCAGTAATGTAAACTTCCTCTGAACCCAGTCAGCCACCATGTTATTACTATGTAACAGGGCATGACAGAAAGGCCTAGTTCACCTTCCAAGGAGGTGTTTATGTATAGCATACTAGCTGACTATGAACCGATAAATAAGCATTTGTCACATTTTACATTAGGTTGCACATGAGTCTCTTGTGATAGGACATAAGACACAGTGCAAGGTGTGGTTATGGGTGCACAGATTAGATTGAAATGCAGACCGCATTCAAGGGTGGGAGGGACATTGTTTTAAGACTGTCTGGTTTTGGGGTGATAGGTCCTTATCAGACTTTCCATGTCTCCTTGTGGACCATTAACAGGTCAGGAGGTCATGATGACCTGGGCATGTTCCAAACTGGCCTTACTCCTTCCTGATAAGACATCTTTCATCATGATGTCACTGGAACACTCTGATGTCAGAGGTGTGAGTTAAGGGCATCAGTGTGACAAGTGGGGTTCTATAATTCTAGGTTGTGTCCCAGATGGCTCCCTATATAGTGCCCTACAAGACTCAAAACGAATGTATGTTTTTTGGGCAGGGCTTCAATTCAAACCAATTCTATCACACACTTACAAGTAACTTGTGTGCTTGGCTATATGCATATTAAACTCTCATTCACTTTCTCTACTTACACAGCCAGCTAGGGCAGATTTCAGAATAGCTAATATCTGTAGGCTATATATTTAACACATCTGCATGAAAGGACAGCACTAGGCCCCCTACCAACCATTCACACATTGGAGTCCTATATATCAAACTAAAGATGTAGTCTATAAAATGAACATTCCCATCATCTTCAATAATAAGGTGCACTCTGTAGGGAAACTCACTCACACATATTCTATAATTCACAGGATGTTATGTCTTTCTATGGGACTCACCATGCAGTTCATTAGGGATGCTCCTGTGGATGTATGACAGCGGCGACAGGTCGTCCATAGACCTCCGCAGGGACGCTATCTTCCCCTCGGCTGGCATGTGTATGTGGTTGTGGTCAGGACTACCGGCACTGCCGGTGCTGGAGGTACTACTCCCGTCCCCGACGTCCCTAATGGTTCTGGTGCCCCCGTTCAGGTTGGTCAGGCTGGACTGGGAGTCTATAGAGCTCCGTGACCCGGCTCCGTTCCTCTCCTCCTCCAACATCAGAATGATCTCCTTCAGTTCCAGGTTCTCCCGCATCACAGAGCCCTGGTTGGCTTCCAGATCCTTCAGCTTCTGATGGTACACCCCGACATCCTTCCACATCGATCCTGCGGTGTAGCGGCCAAAGTGTTGCCACTCCCGAGACAGCTTCTTGCCCTTCTGCCTGTCGTCGTCCAGGAAACAGCAGAGCTCCCGGAGCTCGTGGTTGTCGTCCTGCAGCTTCTGGTTGATCTCCTTGAGGCTGCGGATCTCGTGAAGGTGGACCTGTAGTCTCCGGTTCACGTCTTTCATCATGTTCCCGTGCTCCACCATTAAATTCATTTTCTCGTTATCCGTTCTCCGTAGCTTCCTGATGAGCTCATCTTTTCCGAGTCTAGAGAGCTCCTCGTCCGTGAGTTTGCTCAAGTCATCCAGCAACGGTCCGTCTGGGGCATTTCTGTCCATGTTCCCCTCTTGGTGTTGCGCTTCTACGTAGGTTCGATTGCACTCTAAAGTGTCTATAGGATGTCTAAACCGAGCCTAAACGGTGACTTTGTAAAGAAAATCAAATCCATAATAGATTAAGTTATTCCAATGCGACATGAAGGAAGGATAACGATGAATTCAACAGGCCAGGAATCTGTAGCCTAATAAAAACGCGTTGGAGCTAAGCAAGTGACCCAAATAGGCAGGCAAGTAAGCAGGTAGCAGCGTGTACATAATCCCCTTGTCAAATTCAGCAAAATCGCAAAAAGCATATTTTCGTTTTCATTCCGATAAATGCTCTCAGAGTGGAGTTTGGAGAGACACCGTGCCCGCTTTTACGCACCGGACAGACCGGGAGAGAAGTGGTTATCTTTGGACATCGGATTCGCCGAATTACTTGAAAGGATCTCCCACAGCCTCCCTGATCCTCAGCAAGCACTGCATCAACTCGCAATGTAAGAGCTTTTGTGTCCACAGCGCAGGTTTGCTTTTAGCCAGGCAATATTCATTCAAAAGACAGAAATGTTCACGCTAACAAGCGCATACGAGCTCATAAAGCAATTCCTCCTTTACCAGCAAGGCCGACATGCACTAAAGTGACAGTATTCTGATCAAATGATGTCCTCAATCAAGGCAGCAAGGTTGGAATTCGCCCTCTGATCTCAGCATCCTGTCAGCTTCAAGCTTGACGCAACCAACTCAAAAAGATTTGTTCGGGCGACCAATCAGGGACTAGTAGAAACCAGTAACCTAGTAGTTGGAGCAGGTAGATAAAAGTAGAGCCTTGTAGTTTGACTCCACTGTTCACTCTTCTTAAAGGGCCAGCTGGCAGATTTCACGAGGGGAACATCTCCCATTTGAGTTTCAGAAAGTAAACTGAAATGCATTTGTTCGTAAACAAAAAATGAGTGGGCCTATTTGGAATGCAAATAAATACGAGGCCATAGGCTACTGGCTAATAATAGAGGTATAACAGAGTAGCCTATGACTAACTTGGTATGATACTATGATATGTTATGGAATGTGACAAATACACATAGTATATTGTAGAACAATTATTAGCTATGGCTGTAGATACAGATTTAGTGTTTTCTCATTATTTGCCTGTGAGTTTGATGCATAGTTATTATGCATATATGCATATATTCTTCCTCATTCACCCCAACTTAAATTACCACAAGAGTTGACTGTCAGGATTTTCAGGGGGGAGAGGCCCTTAAGAACTAAAGGCCTATGACATTGATTTTAAAGCTTTAAAGCTTTAAAAAATATATATATATATTTGTATCATATTTGTACTGTGTACTTGAGCTTGTGTCCTCAAAAGTGACTACAGCTCAGCAATTTATAAAACATTTGACCAGAAAGGTGAGATTTGAACCTTTATTGGAGTATGCAGCATTACTAGTTATTTTTTATGGTCCTCGTGATAAATAATTACTTTAGAGGATTATGTAGATTGCATATTAGATTAGATTTAGTTCCTACATTTAAGAGGTTAATAGCTGATCATAAATATTATGATCAATAATAAAAGAATGATACAATAATGTGAAAGTTTGATCGTTTACTAAAGTATAACAAGTTGTGAGGCCATGGGTTGGGGCCACAAGAATATTGTGTGAACCGGTTGCCATCTAGTGGCAAAGACAACAGTGCACCAAAAACTGCAACGATGTTGCAACAAGGCAGTTGCATAAATGTCTTATTCCACCATGAAACACTATAGGCTACATTGTTGCAAAACCTCTTCATGCATACGATGCATAATTTAGAAAAAAATCCAGAAAATATCCGGACCAAAAATAAATAAACGCTAGAACGAAATGGTTCTATCAAAGAAATACAATTATTGGTGTGGAATTAGAAATATATATTATTTGCATTCATGTGGAACGTAATTATACATTATCTAATTTAGCTATATTAATACTGTATTAACATATCTACATGAGTGAATGTATTTTTAGAATAATACAAGAGTGCGTTAACTGACTGACAGTCACAGAAGTCATATTTAGCATCTCCTAAGAACAGACACCAATTGATGTCATCCACAGAAGTGGAATAACTCCGGTGGATTTGTCTTCTGTTTATTGCATTAGGCCTTTTCTCAATGTTTTGATGCCTGTCTGAAAACACAACTGTCTCAGACAGGACTGTTACCATGACTTCCTCTCCTATTATTGTGTTTTGTGCGGGTATTAAAGGCAGATAGGGGATATGAATAGTAAGAGTGGAGCAAAGATGAGTTACGTCTGCGATCAAGCACACTTACAAAACGGAGGAAGCAGACAGCAAAATACTCTGCTGCGTTTCTTAAGACTGGGCCGGGACCGGTAGCACGAGAACTCGAAACTAGCCTATAGATAGGCTACAAAGATACGGAGACGACGTAATGTCTTGCGCGGTGGAATAACAAATGAAATGGACTGTATTCCGTCGAAAGTTGATTATTAAAGAAATAGAGCAAAGTGCAGTGAACCGATCGCTCTCTCTCAAACACACAAGGCGTCTACGGGACTGTAGAACCGGAGGGAGCCTCGTTTTTTTGCTGGTTTGCACACATTTCTGATCCATGAGGTTCAAGTGGGGCACTTTAAATGACCTGAAGTAACGTCAGAATGTTGTATTGTTGTGATTTACTCGGCAGTGTTTGGCACTCACCGATCATTCGGTTATATTTGTTGGCATTTTTTATAGCACCTGTGTTCTTACACCCACAATGTTTGGATTTCAAGCCCCCCTTCAAGCCTCAAGATGATCTCCAGTTCTGCGCAATGTACAGGAACTTCGGGTGCTGCGACTCTGCCAAGGACAAGGAATTGATGGCTAAATTCTATAAGATCATGGACAATTTCGACTATTATGGATATGCCAGCTGTGCTGGTTATGTGCAGGACCTTCTCTGCCAGGTAAGCAAAGAACGGGTAAAGGTCGTTACTCGGTTGTTTTCAGAATTACATCATCCATCTGTTCTTTGCAAGTCCCGGCATGTTTGTAGAGGCATATTCTTGTTATACAGCGGCACTTATTAGAAATAACATTTTCTGATCTGACTTTCGTTTTTAGGCACTGGCATAGCACCTGGTACACACACCCACAAGACGGGCTTTGGGACCCCCAACCCAAAGCTTTGTTGGGGTCTCCGAGGCCTCCCAGATAGCATATGAACACTTCATAAGCCATTTAGTTTATTACATGAAATTAGCATTAAAACTTCAAAATGTATGCTCTGCCTCATGGCAAAATGTGTAGAATATCATGAGATATACAACTGGGGAGAGGCTTTACGGACATGCCTGGTGCCCAAAGTTATGATTTTGGTCCAAAATGAGAGGTTGTGGAGCAGCGAGAGTCAGGTGGAGACAAACAAATTCGGTTCATTCAGTTCAGTCAATCATCCCGATGAGCTCTTCCCAGCTAGCTAGTTTATGCTTGTGGATAGAAACTTAAGCAAGAATTTTAAACTTGTTTGCCAAAGTTGGGACTTGGGAATGTTGAAAATCATTCCGTTTTTACCGGAGTATTTGCTTTTTGTTTTCGTACAAAAACATAACAGTAGACGTTAAGGCTATAGTTGTAAATTTTTTGGAGTGCTGTCACCCTTGCCACACTATCTAGCAACACTGAACAAAAATATAATTGCAACATTTTACTGAGTTACAGTTTATAACCTTTATTTAACTAGGTAGGTCAGTTAAGATCAAACTCTTATTTACAATGACGGCCTACCCAGCCAAACCTGGACGACGCTGGGCCAATTGTGCGCTTCCCTATGGGACTGCCAATCGCAGCCAGATGTGATGCAGCCTGGATTCGAGCCAGCAGGTACTACTACAGTGACGCCTGTTGCACTGAGATGCAGTGCCTTAGACCGCTGCACTACAGGTACTACTACAGTGACGCCTGTTGCACTGAGATGCAGTGCCTTAGACCGCTGCACTACTCGGGAGCCCATATAAGGAAACCAGTTCATTAAAATACATGAATTAGGCTCTAATCTATGGATTTCACATGACTGGGAATACAGATATGCATCTTTTGGTTACAGATACCTTTAAAAAAAGGTAGGGGCATAGCTGTACAAAGTTGCTGGATATTGATGGGAACTGGACCACGCTGTCATTCACGTCAATCCAGAGCATCCCAAACATGCTCTATGGGTGACATGTCTGGTAAGTATGCAGGCCATGGAAGAACTGGGACATTTTCAGCTTCCAGGAATTGTGTACAAGTCCTTGCAAAATGGGGCTGTGCTGAAACATAAGATGATGGTGGCAGATGAATGGCACGACAATAGGCCTCAGGATCTTTTCACAGCATCTCTGTGCATTAAAATTGCTATTGATAAAATGCAATTGTGTTCGTTGAAGAAGCCGGGTGTGGAGGTCCTGGGCTGGCATGGTTACACGTGGAGTGTGGTTTTGAGGTCGGCTGGACGTACTGCGAAATTCTATAAAACAATGTTGGAGGTGGCTTATGGTAGAGAAATTAACAATAAATTCTCTGGCAACAGCTCTGGTGGACATTCCTGCAGTAAGCATGCCAATTGCATGCTCCCTCAAAACATGAGACATCTGTGGCATTGTGTTGTTGTCACGGTCGTCCTGCTCTTCATCTGAAGAGGAGAGGCGAGAAGGATCGGAGGACTAAAATGCGGCGTGCAATGTGTTCATGATGAATATTTAATTACAGAAAGTGCTGAACACTGAATACAAAAACAATAAACAAATAACGACCGTGAAGCTATAAATGAGACCTGTGCCGACACAAGCAACTAACATAGACAATCACCCACAAACAAACAGTGCAACCCAGGCTACCTAAGTAAGATTCTCAATCAGAGACAACTAATGACACCTGCCTCTGATTGAGAACCATACTAGGCCGAAACATAGAAATCCCAAAATCATAGAAAAACAAACATAGACTGCCCAACCCAACTCACGCCCTGACCATACTAAATAATGACAAAAACAACAGAAATAAAGGTCAGAACGTGACAGTTGTGTGGCAAAACTGCACATTTTTGTCACAATCGCCTGGAGTGGTGAGTGCAGAGTCAATTGCAGAGAGCTGAGGAACTGGGGAAACCGTCTTTATTTGGATTCCCAAACGAACGCCCAAAACAATAGGCGATAGATAGACAGAAAAATAGTCTGACCCAACACAGGGCACAAACGGACAGGAACACAAACACACACACCCTGACTAACAGAAAACAATCCCACACAAAAATAGGCGGTCCTAACAGGCTTAAATAGACATGAATCAAGAAACAAAATAAGCGACAGGTGCAACCAATAAGACCGAACAAACAAAAAAGGATAAATGGATCGTTGGCAGCTAGTAGACAGGCGACGACGACTGCCGAGTGCCGCCCGAACAGGCAGGGGAGCCACCCTTGGTGGGAGTCGTGACAATTTTAGAGTGGCCTTTTATTGTCCCCAGCACAAGGTGCACCTGTGTAATAATCATGCTGTTTAATCAGCTTCTTGATATGCCACACCTGTCAGGTGGATGGAAAATCTTGGCAAAGGAGAAATGCTCACTAACAGGGATGTAAACAAATTTGTGCACAAAATTTGAGAGAAATTAACTTAAACTGCTAAGATGCATGTTGTCATAACAAGCGTATCTCCTCAAATCGAAAGTGTATGTGCTTCACAGAACCAGGCAAAATGTATAATATGACAGGGGGGCTGCCCAAATGAAAGAGTTTGGTTGGTCCCTGACTCCCTTCTCACTTCTCCATTTTCTCCGCCTTCCTCATTCCCTTTCTTTTCCCCCTCCTTCAGGAATGCTCTCCATATGCAGCTCACCTCTTTGATGCTGAGGACCCCAACACCCCTATCAGAACCCTCCCTGGCCTGTGCCCTGACTACTGTTCACAGTTCTGGCTCAAATGCCGTTCCACCATCACCTTGCTCTCCGACGACCCGCAGCTAGCCGAAGCCGAGCCGGACCAGGACCGCTTCTGCCAGCACCTGGAGCTGGAGGACCCAGACTACTGTTACCCACACCTTCTCAGGTGGGGCTTCCAAGGGTTTGCTTGGAATTGTGGGTGGGGTAGGGCAAATGTTCAACATTTTAATGGGATTCTTATTGACTGTACAGTTTAATTGATTCAATTAAAAAACTTTTGTACACACCTCCTCAGCAACGAACAGCTGACACAGAACTTGGGCCGGGTCCGGGCCGACCCCGAGGGTTGCCTGCAGCTCTGCCTGGAGGAAATAGCCAATGGCCTGCGGAACCCCCTGTCCATGGTTTACGCCAACGATGGAACACACCGCTTCTTTATAGCAGAGCAGGTGTGTGTGCTCACTTTCCTTTAACAGTTTTTGTATTGCATTGTGGTATAATAGGGGCGGTTTCTCGTGCAGACACAAATTAGACCTTGTCCTGACCTGTCCTCAAAAATAAGCTCAATGGAGAAAAGTTTAATCTGCATCCTGGAAACCGCCCTATAGTGTATTGATTTTGTGTATTGTTGTATGTATATGTTGGCCTTACAAAAATTAATATCCGTAATAAAGTTATTATCGTATCGTAGGTGGGTCTGGTGTGGACGTACCTACCCGACCGCTCCAAGCTGGAGAAGCCGTTCCTGAACATCACCAAGGCCGTTCTGACGTCGCCCTGGGAGGGGGACGAGAGGGGCTTCCTGGGCATGACCTTTCACCCCAACTACAAGTACAACAGGAAGCTGTATGTATACTACTCTGTGGAGATTGGCTTCGATGAGAGGATCAGGATCAGTGAGTTCCGCGTCTCTCCCAGCGACATGAACGTGGTGGACCACGGGTCTGAGAGGTACAGTTACAGTGGGGCAAAAAAGTATTTAGTCAGCCACCAATTGTGCAAGTTCACCCACTTAAAAAGATGAGAGGCCTGTAATTTTCATCATAGGTACACTTCAACTATGACAGACAAAATGAGAAAAATTTTAAAAATAAATAAAAATCCAGAAAATCACATTGTAGGATTTTTAATGAATTTATTTTCAAATTATGGTGGAAAATAAGTATTTGGTCACCTACAAATAAGCAAGATTTCTGGCTCTCACAGACCTGTAACTTTTTCTTTAAGAGGCTCCTCTGTCCTCCACTCATTACCTGTATTAATGGCACCTGTTTGAACTTGTTATCAGTATAAAAGACACCTGTCCACAACCACAACAGTCACACTCCAAACACTCCAAACTCCACTATGGCCAAGACCAAAGAGCTGTCAAAGGACACCAGAAACAAAATTGTAGACCTGCACCAGGCTGAGAAGACTGAATCTGCAATAGGTAAGAAGCTTGGTTTGAAGAAATCAACTGTGGGAGCAATTATTAGGAAATGGAAGACATACAAGACCACTGATAATCTCCCTCGATCTGGGGCTCCACGCAAGATCTCACCCCGTGGGGTCAAAATGATCACAAGAACGGTGAGCAAAAATCCCCAAACCACATGGGGGGACCTAGTGAATGACCTGCAGAGAGCTGGGACCAAAGTAACAAAGCCTACCATCAGTAACACACTACGCCGCTAGGGACTCAAATCCTGTAGTGCCAGACGTGTCCCCCTGCTTAAGACAGTACATGTCCAGGCCCGTCTGAAGTCTGCTAGAGAGCATATGGATGATCCAGAAGAAGATTGGGAGAATGTCATATGGTCAGATGAAACCAAATATAACTTTTTGGAAAAACTCAACTCGTCGTGTTTGGAGGACAAAGAATGCTGAGTTGCATCCAAAGAACACCATACCTACTGTGAAGCATGGGGGTGGAAACATCATGCTTTGGGGCTGTTTTTCTGGAAAGGGACCAGGACGGCTGATCCGTGTAAAGGAAAGAATGAATGGGGCCATGTATCGGGAGATTTTGAGTGAAAACCTCCTTCCATCAGCAAGGGCATTGAAGATGAAACATGGCTGGGTCTTTCAGCATGACAATGATCCCAAACACACCGCCCGGGCAACGAAGGAGTGGCTTCGTAAGAAGCATTTCAAGGTCATGGAGTGGCCTAGCCAGTCTAACTTGCACAATTGGTGGCTGACTAAATACTTTTTTGCCCCACTGTATGTGCAGTGTGTTGTGTTCTGCCCCCGAAACTGGCTGCTGAATGCGCATTTCCCCATTAGCACACATCATGATCATTCTTTTTCTCCATGTTCTGTAAAAGGGTCTGCACACTATGGAGGCAGCCCTTACAGAAAAAACAGGCTTCTGGCAAACTGTTGCTGCAATATTTTCACATGCAGTTAATTGTGTGGTAAACTGTTGCGGCAAATTTGCATCAACTTGTGAACTTCTGGCAAACATTTCTGGGAAACTCATGGCAAACATTCTACTGTATGCGGCAAATTTGCTGCAAACTCAATATGAATATGCAAATTAGATCCGGTTTTTGGTTACTGTGTGTTAACAACATTGAAATGTTGTATCTACATATACCAATCACATATCGCTTTAAATGAACTTGCTTCTCACAGAGAACTAAACATATGAAATGTACTAAATATACTAAATACGTATTCAATGTCTTAACAGATAAAAAATAAATCAAATACAACTTGAAATCGTCTGCATGCTGTGAAGAAAAGAGCAAAGACTGGATATTTCCCAAATAAATTGTTGATTTAATATTTTTATGTAGCTACAACATTTACATGAGAGAAATGTGAACACTATGGGTATGTTGACCTTATGATATTTAAAGGGGCAACTACAGAATTTACTTGAGTCAAGTGTTAACTGAGAAATAGCTTTCAACCAATGGAAGTTTAAAAGATAATAAACAACATTTTAATAATTAAAACAACAAAAACTAAATCAAACCCAGTTCAGAGCTATTGCCTTTTTGAGTGAACTTTGGAGATGGCAGCCTTGTGGAAGTCCTTCGTCCAAAGCTTGTTGAATGTATGCACTGAAACAATCAGTAAACACAAAACTAAAACAAAATTAGGATACTGAAAACATTTTCTATTTTGGCATCTTAAAAGGTAGACACAGCAGCTAATGGGCGGGCGGGTTTGGCTTTGTAAAAACGAGGTCAGCTGTTACAAAGTTGCCTTGATGTTGCTAGGCTTCTAACTAAAACTGGCATTCTATATATTTTTCAGCAAGGAAACAATGTTTCTGCCTTTCAAAAATGCTATATAAACAGACAATGTAGCTAGCATGAACTGGGACTTAAGCCTACAAAATCTACCTTTAAATGTGTGGCCAACTGTTCCTAGAGAACCACAGTACACAAGATTTCAAGTCTCAAAACAATTGATTCAAACTAATCAACTAATTATGATATTCAATCTAGACTGTAACTTCCTTTTTTAGAGACAGTTGTCTACTAGTTGTCTCTTCCTTCTTACTCAGGTGTATAAGGCTTGGGTGGAAGAAAATCAACATAAAATTGAGTTATGCCTAATATGGCAATTCATATAATTTTGGCAAAATTAATTATTGTTAACTGACATCTCAAAACCATCCGTGCAAGAAGCCTTGACTTGGTGCACACATATTTCTCTGTCATCAGTTTGATTGAATGCCTCAATCTGACTTTTTTAGTTGTAACTGATTGCTTCTAGAAAGAGAGAAGGAACAACACATGATCAAGATGTGCTAGCTACTAGATTAAAGCATGAAATATCTAATTGTTACAAAGAATGAATGTTTGGGCTACATTTATGAGCATGATGTAATATTAGCATTATATTTGTCTATTGTTGTATATTTATATATACACATACATATATATACACAGTGCATTCGGAAAGTATTCAGACCGTTTGACTTTTTCCACATTTTGTTATGTTACAGCCTTATTCTAAAATGGATTTTAAAAAATTATCCTCATCAATCTACACACAATACCCATAATGCAAAGCGAAAACAGGTTTTTAGAATTTTTTGCAAATGTATTCAATCTAAAAAACGGTAATACCTTATTTACGTAAGTATTCAGACCCTTTGCTATGAGCCTGGAATCATACTACACTGGCTCCGACACTCATCGGATGTGGCAGGACTTGCAAACTATTACATACTACAAAGGGAAGCACAGCCGCGAGCTGCCAGTGACATGAGCCTACCAGACGAGCTAAATTACTTCTATGCTCGCTTTGAAGCAAGCAACACTGAAGCATGCATGAGAGCATCAGCTGTTCCATGCGACTGTGTGATCATGCTCTCCGTAGCTGATGTGAGTAAGACCTTTAAACAGGTCAACATTCACAAGGCCACAGGGCCAGACGGATTACCAGGACATGTACTCCAAGCTTGCGCGGACCAACTGGCAAGTGGCTTCACTGACATTTTCAACCTGTCCCTGACTGAGTCTGTAATACCAACATGTTTTAAGCAGACCACCATAGTCCCTGTGCCCAAGAACACTAAGGTAACCTGCCTAAATGACTACCGACCCTTAGCACTCACGGCTGTTGCCATGAATTGCTTTGAAAGGCAATGGCTCACATCAACACCATTATCCCAGAAACCCTAGACCCACTCCAGTTTGCATACCGCCCCAACAGATCCACAGATGAAGCAATCTCTATTGCACTCCACACTGCCCTTTCCCACCTGAACAAAAGGAACACCTAGGTGAGAATGCTATTCAATGACTACAGCTCAGCGTTCAACACCATAGTGCCCTCAAAGCTCATCACTAAACTAAGGACCCTGGGACTAAACACCTCCCTCGGGAACTGGATCCTGGACTCACTGATGGGCCCAGGTGGTAAGGGTAGGTAACAACACATCTGCCACGCTAATCCTCAACACGGGGACCCCTCAGGTGTGCGTGCTCAGTCCGCTCCTGTACTAAATGTTCACTCATGACTGCATGGCCGGGCACGACTCCAACACCATCATTTGTCATCAGCGTTTGGCCAGTAACCGAAAGTCATTATCATGCTGAAACATGAGGTGATGGCAACGGATGAATGGCAAGCTAATGGGCCTCAGAATCTTTTCACAGTATCTCTGTGCATTCAAATTGCCATCAATAAAATGCTATTGTGTACATTGTCCATAGCTTATTCCTGCCAATACCATAACCCCACCCCCACCATGGGGCACTCTGAACACAACATTGACATCAACAAATCCCTCGCCCACACGACACCACCACACGCCAAATTTTCTAAAATGACAATGGAGGCGGCTTATGGTAGAGAAAATAACATTACATTTCTGGCAACAGCTCTGGTGGACTTTCCTGCAGTCAGCATGCCAGTTGCATGCTCTCTCAACTTGAGACATCTATGGCATTGTGTTGTGTGACAAAACTACACATTTCAGAATGGCCTTTTATTGTCCCCAGCACAAGGTGCACATATGTAATGATCACACTGTTTAATCAACTTCTTGATATGGCACACCTGTCAGGTGGATGGATTATCTTGGCAAAAGAGAAGTTCTCACTAACAGGGATGTAAACAAATGTATGCACAAAATTTGAGAGAAATACACTTTTTGTGCATATGGAACATTTCTGGGATCTTTTATTTGAGCTCTTGAAACATGGGACCAGAATAGAATCCCCCCCAAAATGTAATTTGTTGAGAAGTAATAACTAATGCTACATGGTAAAAACAGCTGGTAGCCATGTGCCATTTCGCCATGACATGATGACATTCTATTTTTAGTTGATATTGGAGAAAATACATTGAAACTTCATATCAAATTGGGATAATGTTGTAGGTTACACTGGCGAGTAGACAATAAGAATATTTGCCAGTGCTAATTATTTATAAATCTTGTTATTTCATATGGAGGAGATGTGGGAAGCTAAAAGGCTGGCTTTCTTGCTGTTTATAGCCAGCTGGCTAGCAAGCTGCTAGTAGATATATCTACAGCCTACTGGGAGGCACAAAACAAGGTTATGCAAATCAAACTTCAACTTTCATTACATAGGCCTAGCTATTCCTTAAATATGCAGTTGGTTGGTGCAGTTGGTTGGTGATTGGTTCTTTCAAATTGCAAACATTACTGTGGTGATGTTTTCAACATGATTATTCTTTGCCCAACTCAAATGGAAAGACAACAGAAAGATCTCTGCTATCGCCCTCTTGTGAACGTTGCTATTTTGAGAGTCTAGAAACGCATGGACCGGCGAGGTATCATGTTACCAAAAGGTGTCTGTGTCATTGCACAGAAATTCAATGGGAGGTTTCTGCTCAAACAAATGGGAGGTTTTTGCTCAAACAAAATCTATGCCAATACGTTTAATGTATGATTTTCTAACACTGATTGTTCTAACACTGTGTCCAACACTTTCTCAGGATCATTCTGGAGGTTGACGAGCCTGCGTCCAATCACAACGGAGGAATGGTGATGTTTGCTGATGACGGTTACCTGTACATTTTCACTGGAGACGGGGGCATGGCTGGTGACCCCTTTGGGAAATATGGAAACTCTCAGAACAAGTGAGAGAAGAGAGGAAAACTTGTGGAACTCGCATTGAATCATATAACTTGAACAATTAGTTACAGCTGTTAACATTAACACTGTTGCTAGTAATACGTTACTTCTATTTACATAAAAAAACATTAAAACTACAAAGACAATCAGTAATCATACTTACAGAAAGACAGAGTGTTATGTCCCACATTAATTCTGCTGTCTTCTGCAGGTCAGCCCTGTTAGGCAAAGTTCTCCGGATCGATGTTGATGACAATGACAGAGGTCCCCTGTACAGGATCCCTTCTGACAACCCATTCGTGCATGAGCGCGGGGCGCGCCCTGAGGTCTATGCTTATGGGGTGCGCAACATGTGGAGGTGCTCCTTTTTCCCACAACTTTACAACGTAATATGCTTTCATTCATGAAACATTACACTGACAACTAAAAAAGTGTGGTAAGAGTTTACATTAGTGCATGGAATAAATAAGTAATAACTTAGTTATAAAGTGTAAACTAGTTGTAATTATTTAAGTATATATATATATATATATATATATCTTTTTTTGTGTAATTACTTAATTTTTTAAAGGTATTTTCTGACTATTGAACACATAGAGAGAGGATGACAGTGGGGAAAGATAGAGGTTGTGTCAAAGGGAAGTAGGTCAGATTCAAACCTATGCCGACACGGTAGACCGCTAGACCTAGGCCACACTTAAGTTGTTTTATTGGTCGACTTGTTCTTGTTTCTCCCATGGAGGTGTTCTGTGGACCGGGGGGACCCCCTGACTAAGGAGGGCAAGGGGCGCATCTTCTGCGGGGACGTGGGACAGAACAAGTTTGAGGAGATCGACATCATAGAGAAGGGAAGGAACTACGGCTGGAGGGCCAAAGAGGGGTTCTCCTGTTATGACAAGAAGCTGTGCACCAACAGCTCTCTAGGTGGGCATCCTGTAGTTTAGCCTAATCCAAGATGAGTTTGTGCTGTATAGCCAACTCCAATGCTAATTTTCTTGCTGGCCTCCTGTAGTTTAGTCTAATCCAATATTTATTTATTATTTCACCTTTATTTAACCAGGTAGGCTAGTTGAGAACAAGTTCAAATCAAATCAAGTTCTCATTTACAACTGCGACCTGGCCAAGATAAAGCAAAGCAGTGCGGCACAAACAACACAGAGTTACACATGGAATAAACAAACCTACAGTCAATAACACAATAGAAAAGTTTATATACAGTGTGTGCAAATGAATTAAGATTAGCGAGGTAAGGCAATAAATAGGCCATAGTGGCGAAATAATTACAATTTAGCAATTAAACACTGGAGTGATAGATGTGCAAAAGATGAATGTGCAAGTAGAGATACTGGGGTGCAAAGGAGCAACAACAACAAAAATCACAATATGGGGATGAGTTAGTTAAGTGGGCTGTTTACAGATGGGCTATGTACAGGTGCAATGATCTGTAAGCTGCTCTGACAGCTGATGCTTAAAGTTAGTGAGGGAGATATGAGTCTCTGGCTTCAATGATTTTTGCAATTCATTCCAGTCATTGGCAGCAGAGAACTGGAAGGAAAGATGAGTTTGTGCTGTATAGCCAACTCGTCATGCTGGAATCCTGTGGCTGGGTCACGGTGTGTTTTGTTCTGTGATTTCCTTCAGCTGTTTTTATTTTGAACTGTTCTTTATTTATCCTTAGACAGTAATGGAACCAGAGTGGGAAGAGATGGGAAGGGTGGACGTGACGTGGGGATTGAACCCCGGTCTCCAGGGTCATTATGTGCTTAGAAGGGAAGTGCTCAGGAGGGAATAAGCAGGAAATCCAGGAATCATCCAGATCAGGATTTCTGGAAAATCACAGGCTCTGCACGAAGTCTCTTATCTCCTACTTCTGTTCTCTTCCAGATGATGTACTCCCCATCTATGCCTACCCTCACAAGATGGGCAAGTCTGTGACTGGTGGCTATGTGTACAGAGGCTGTGAATACCCCAATCTGAACGGCATGTACATATTTGGAGACTTTATGAGCGGGTAAGGATCCTTACTGTACGTGTTCATCATTTTAAGTTCAATCCAAATCCTAAAAGGGTTTATGGATGTTTATACTGTATAACAGGTGTTTTTTATATATATTCAGAAGGTTGTGTTTTATGTTTTCGTATATAGCCTATCAGGAATGCAAACAGAAAAATGTAATAAATTCTAACATGTAGGGTCTCTTCCCTATAGGCGTATGATGAGCCTCCAGGAGAATAAGAACACAGGTCAGTGGGACTACCATGAGATCTGTATGGGCATGGGTCTGACCTGTGCCTTCCCTGGCTTAATCAACAACTACTACCAGTACATCATCTCATTTGCGGAGGACGAGGCAGGTAGGAGGAGTCACATTAAAGATATTTTTGTTTGCCCTTGGTCACAGGCAATTGGAAAAGTTTTTTTTAAGCATCAGATCTCTAGGCTGCAGACATTATGCCATTTTCCCAAACCAAGATTAAGCCTAGTCCTGGACTAAAAATCATGCTTATTAGAGAATCAAATGAAGTCCAGGAAACTAGCTAGATTTTAAATTACTGAAGATGACATTTATTTTTTCTGTCTCAACAGGAGAACTGTACTTCATGTCAACTGGAGTGCCCAGTGCCACATCTCCCACCGGTGTGGTTTACAAACTGGTGGATCCCTCAAGGTAAGGATTTAAAGCCATAATCTGCCATTTCAACAGCCTGACCCTGCCACTGTTTGGTTAGGTGAGGTTTTAACTAAGTTTAGTGGCCAACTGCTCTTTTCTTGAAGATGGCAGAAGCCTAGCAACACTGTCATTGTCTCTTTTAAAAATAGTGTCTAAGACTAAACAAATCTGTGAAACATGTTGAGCATCAATTCATGATTACTGATCTGGTTATTTTAAATCAGAAGAATGTGCCTGTAGTTCTTAATGTGATTTCTATGGTCAATTCAGTCTCTGTGTGTTCTGTGTTCTTATAGCAACACTGCTGATGAACAGTATTCTTTCTCTGATTTGGTGATTGTTGAGGTTTTCTTACCCTCTGTCGAGGTTGGCTCACCCTCCCTTTCACCAGAGTTCTAGGTGAAAGAAGCGGTGTGAAACCCTCTCTCTTGCTCTCTCTCTCTCTCTCTGTTGGCTGCTGCACTATATACGATTGTGTCAAGTTATTTGTTTTTCTCTCACTCACAAAGCTGATTTTAATTAGTCTCTACCACAGCAATGTTTGGAAAGGGAAGAGTAGAATAGGCCTTCAGCCTTATTTTGGCAAAGAGACCAGCTGAAACCTAATCAAATACATCTAAAGAGCCAAGGTCTCAACAGAGTCTGATGAAACTGGTGCAAACCTCTGACTACTCACCCTCTGATTTAGTTGTCTTCCCTGCTGAAGACTTTTCGTTTTGTCTTTTGTCTGTTTTAGACGGGCACCGCCAAGACAATGCCACTATGACCCGCTGCCTGTCAGAGTGAAGAGCAAGCTCATCAAATTCAAACCAAAGGAAAGTGAGTATGCTGGCTGTCAACATTCATCTCTGTCTGTCTGTCTGTCTGTCTGTCTCCCCCTGCCTCACCCTCTTCTGTCTGTCTGTCTGTCTGTCTGCTTTTATTTTGTTTGTTTTATTTTGCCTACTTTGCTCAATCAAGCACTTATGTCAGTGAAACACTAGACCTCACTGCTTCAATTAGATTATTCACTTCATCGTCAATTCACAGATCATGAAGTAATTTGAGAGATGTTTTTAGACCTTTGAGAATGCCAGATTGCTATTAAACTTTTATTACACTGTTAGATAGGCATACATGCTAATTAAAACCTAATCTCCCACAACTATACATTAGGCTTGTCCATGTAGTTATCCAATCCTTATATTCTATAGCATTAACAGGAGTTGAACTACCGACCAAGCGACCCAATCTCTCCCCGCAAGAAGAGCCCGTCAGATCCCATCCCACTGAGTCTGCAGTAAGCGAGTCCGACAAGGACTGGCTTCAGGAGCTCATGGATATTCTGAAGGAGCAAGAGGCTGCCGCTGTCACCACCACACTTCCTCCAACCACAACCACAACCACAACCAAACCACCCAGGCACACACGACGGAAAAATCGCAGGAAGAAGGGCAAGCATCGGTTAGAGAGCGAGTCGGCATCAGCAGCTGTGCCACAGAATGGGGTGGTGAGACTGGCGGGGGACGAGCAGGGGCGGGACGACCGGGGGAGGGTGGAGATCTTCGCCAACGGGGAGTGGGGAACGGTGTGCGACGACCTGTGGAATACAAAAAACGCAGCAGTGGTTTGTCGACAGCTGGGGTTCCGGTTCGCCCTGAAGGCGTCCAAGCACTCGGAGTTCGGAGAAGGGAAGAGTCTCCGGATTCTTCTGGATGATGTACAGTGTGAGGGGACAGAGGAGAGCCTGCTGGGCTGTCAACACACAGGCGTAGGTATGCATAACTGTGCCCATTACGAGGACGCGGGGGTGATATGTGGGAACTCAGACTACGTAGATGCCTAGAAATGAGAGTCCATTGAATTTATTCCTGACTGTGTCCTAAGTGATTGTAACTAAAACAAAGGAATATTGCTGTCTAACTTTTGTCTAATTGTTATCAATGGTGGCACTTATAGGTCTACCTCTTTCATTAAGGTAATATAATGCTGATTTAATTGTTGTGTTAAAGTCTTAAAAGGTTTCTATTTGAATGTAAGGTTTTGCTAATGCAAGACATTGTCTTCTCTAAAGCAAATTAATCTAAACAGTATTTCAATGAATGTATAAGGAATACCAGGTTATTTAATACTCACTCATGATCACATACTGAAATCAATTATCCAACCAGACTCACAAGATGTGTTCAGTTGACATGGAAAAAACATACAGTATATATATACAGTACCAGTCAAAAGTTCGGACACACCTACTCATTCAAGGGTTTTTCTTTATTTTTATTATTTTCTACATAGTAGAATAATAGTGAAGACATCAAAACTATGAAATAACACATATGGAATCATGTAGTAACCAAAAAAGTGTTAAACTTCTTCAAAGTAGCCACTCTTGGCATTCTCTTAACCAGCTTCATGGAATGTTTTTCCAACAGTCTTGAAGGAGTTCCCACATATGCTGAGCACTTGGCTGCCTTTCCTTCACTCTGCGGTCCAATTCATCCCAAACCATCTCAATTGGGTTGAGTTTGGGTGATTGTGGAGGCCAGGTCATCTGATGCAGCACTCCATCACTCTCCTTCTTGGACAAATAGCCCTTACACAGCCTGGAGGTGTGTTGGGTCATTGCCTTGTTGAAAAACAAATGATAGCCCCACTAAGCGCAAACCAGATAGGATGGCGTATTGCTGCAGAATTCTAAATAAATCACTGACAGTGTCACCAGCAAAGCACCCCCACACCCCCACACCATAACACCTCCTCCATGCTTCAAGGTGGGAACCACACATGCGGAGATCATCTGTTCACCTACTCTGCGTCTCACAAAGACACAGCGGTTGGAACCAAAAATCTCACATTTGGACTCTTCAGACCAAAGGACAGATTTCCACCGGTCTAATGTCCATTGCTCGTGTTCTTGGCACAAGCAAGTCTCTTCTTTTTATTGGTGGCTTTAGTAGGGATTTCTTTGCAGCAATTTGATGAAGGCCTGATTCACGCAGTCTCCTTTGAACAGATGCCTTTGAGATGTGTCAGTTACTTGAACTCTGTGAAGCATTTATTTCGGCTGCAATCTGAGGTGCAGTTAATTGCCGATTTCTGGGGCTGGTAATTCTAATGAACTTATCCTCTGCAGCAGAGGTAACTCTGGGTCTTTCTTTCCTGTAGGGGTCCTCATGAGAGACAGTTTCGTCATATCGCGTGATGGTTTTTGCGACTGCACTTGAAGAAACTTTCATAGTTCTTGACATTTTCCGGATTGACTGACCTTCATGTCTTAAAATAATGATGGACTCATTTCTCTTTGCTTATTTGAGATGTTCTTCGTCTTATACCAAATAGGGCTCTCAACTGTATACCAACCCTACCTTGTCACAACACAACTGATTGGCTCAAACGCATTAAGAAGGAAATAAATTCCACAAATGAACTTTAACAAGGCACATTTGTTAATTGAAATGAATTCCAGGTGACTACCTCATGAATCTGGTTGAGAGAATGCCAATTGTGTGCAAAGCGGTCAACAAGGCAAAGGGTGGCTACTTTGAAGAATCTCAAATATTGTAATGCCCGGGGTGTAGTGGAGGAAGGAGTCAGAAAACGCAGGAAACAGAGAGTTCAGAGTAGTGCTACTTCTTTATACACCGACCATGTGAAAACAGACGGTACTCAAAACAAATGCCATAAAACACAGGGGAACTAAACAGTCCCAAAAACAACTCATGTACACGAACAACTGTGACATACAGGCGTTTACAATGAGTACACATAAAACAATCCCGCACACCCAGCAGGTGGGCCGGCTGGCTAATAAAGCCCAACTAATAAACCGAATTAACAACAGGTGTAACTAATAAACAGACAAGGAGGGGGAGGAAAAGATCAGTGGCAGCTAGTAGGCCGGTGACGATGACCGCCGAGCGCCACCCGAACAGGAAGGGGAGCCACCTTCGGTAGGAGTCGTGACAAATATAAAATATATTTAGATTTGTTTTAAAAATTGGTTACTACTGGATTCCATATGTGTTATTTCGTAGTTTTGATGTCTTCACTATTATTCTACAATGTAGAAAATATAAAAAATTAAGAAAAACCTGGAATGTGTAGGAGTGTCCAAACTTTTGACTGGAACTGTATATAGAGAGAGTTTGTGTTAAAGTCTTATTGGTTTTTTACGTTGCTGTTTTTTTTGTTATTTCACTTGCTTAGGCAATGTAAACACGTTTCCCATGCCAATAAAGTGACTTTGGAATTAAATTAGAGGGAGGAAGAGAGAGAGAGAGAGAGAGAGAGAGAGAGAGAGAGAGAGATGGGATAAAGGGGAAGAGGAAATAGTGTGGACTGACAAGAGAGGATTAAGAGTGGGCAAAGTTAAAACTGCCAATTCGAAGCCTGGAATCCAAACGGAATATCGCTCTGTTTCTCTATTCATTGTGGACTGACAAAATGCTAGCCTATTTGTCCAAGTCAAAATCAAATCAAACTTTATTTGCCACATGCGCTGAAAGTGTAGACTTTACCGTGAAATGCTTACTTACAAGCCCTTAACCAACAGTGCAGTTCAAGAAGAAGAAAATATTTACCAAGTAGGTAAAAATAAAAAGTAATAATAAAAAGTAACACAATAAGAATAACGAGGCTATATACAGGGGGCACCGGTACTGAGTCAGTGAGCAGGGGTACAGGCTAGTTGAGATAATCTGTACATGTAGGTGGGGGCGAAGTGACTGGATAGGTAACAAACAAACAGTGAGTAGCAGCAGTGTACAAGCAGTCTAATGGCTTGGAGATAGAAGCTGTTGAAGAGCCTTTTGGTCCTAGACTTGGCGCTCTGGTACCGCTTGCCGTGCGCTAGCAGAGAAAACAGTCTATAACTTGGGTGACTGGAGTCTCTGACAATTTTATGGGCTTTCCTCTGACACCGCCTATTATATTGGTCCTGGATGGCAGGAAGCTTGACCCCAGTGATGTACTGGGCCGTTCGCAGTGCCCTCTGTAGCGCCTTACGGTCAGATGCAGAGAAGTTACCATACCAGGTGGTGATGCAACCATTCAGGATGCTCTCGATGGTGTAGCTGTAGAACCTTTTGAGGATCTGGGGGCCCATGCCAAATCTTTTCAGTCTCCAGAGGGGGAAAAGGTTTTGTCGTGCCCTCTTCACGACTGTCTTGATATGTTTGGACCATGATAATTCGTTGGTGATGTGGACACTGAGGAACTTGAAACTCTCGACCCGCTCCACTACAGCCCCGTCGATGTTAATGGGGGCCTGTTCGGCCGCATTTTCCTGTAGTCCACGATCAGCTCCTTTGTCTTGCTCACATTGAGGGAGAGGTTGTTGTCGTGGCACCCCACACTGCCAGTTCTCTGACTTCCTCCCTATAGGCCATCTCATCGTTGTCGGTGATCAGTTGTGTCGTCAGCAAACTTAATGATGGTGTTGGAGTCATGTTTGGCGACGCAGTCATGGGTGAACAGGGAATACAGGAGGGGACTAAGTACACACCACTGAGGGACCCCAGTGTTAAGGATCAGCGTGGCAGACGTGTTGTTGCCTACTCTTACCACCTGGGGGAGGCCCTCCAGGAAGTCTTTGATCCAGTTGCAGAGCGAGGTGTTTAGTCCCAGAGTCCTTAGCTTAGTGATGAGCTTCGTGGGCACTATGGTGTTAAACGCTGAGCTGTAGTTGATGAACAGCATTCTCACATAGGTCTTCAATTTGTCCAGGTGAGAAAGGGTGGTGTGGAGTGCGGCTGAGATTGCGTCATCTGTGGATCTGTTTGGGGGGTATGCGAATTGGAGTGGTTCTAGGGTGTCTGGGAGGATGCTGTTGATGTGAGCCATGACCAGCCTTTCAAAGCACTTCATTGCTACCGACGTGAGTGCCATGGGGCGGTAATGATTTAGGCAGGTTACCTTCGCTTCTTTGTGCACAGGGACTATGGTGGTCTGCTTGAAACATATAGGTATTATAGACTCGGTCAGGGAGAGGTTGAAAATGTCAGTGAAGACGCTTGACAGTTGGTCCGCGCATGCTTTGAGTACACGTCCTTGTAATCCGTCTGGCCCAGGGGCTTGGTGAATGTTGACCTGTTTAAAAGTTTTGTTCACATCAGCTACTGAGAGCGTTATCACACAGTCATCCAGAACAGCTGGTGCTTTCGTGCATGCTTCAGTGTTGCTTGCCTCGAGGCGAGCATGAAAGGCATTTAGCTCGTCTGGTAGGCTCGTGTCACTGGGCAGCTCGCGTCTGGGTTTCCCTTTGTAGTCCGTAATAGTTTTCAAGCCCTGCCACATCTGACGAGCACCCCAACAGATCCACAGATAATGCAATCCACACTGCCCTTTCCCACCTGGACAAAAGGAACACCTACGTGAAAATGCTTTTCATTAACTACAGATCAGCGTTCAACACCATAGTGTAGGGTTCCCCAACGGACCGCCCGCGTGTCAAATGTAGTTTTCAGAATAAATAAATAAATAAATATTTTAGGGTGAATTTTCATTGTTGGACATAAGACCATCCAGTCAGGGTATTTATTTTTATTGGCCCGCGACTGAATCTAGTTGATGATCCCTGCCATAGCTTAGCGATGAGCTTGGAGGGCACTAAGGACCCTGTGACGGAACACCTCCCTTTGGAACTGGACTTCCTGACAGGCCACCCCCAGGTGGTGAGGGTAGGCAACAATACATCTACCTCGCTGACCCTCAACACGGTTAGTCCCCTGCTGCACTCCTTGTTCACCCACGGCTGCCTGGCCACGCACAACTGCAACACCATCATTAAGTTTGCCGGCGACAGGACGGTGGTAGGTCTGACCACCGACAACGATTAGACAGCCTATTGGGAGGAGGTCAGAGACCTGGCAACCTCTCCCTCAACGTGAGCAAGATAAAGGAGCTGATCGTGGACTACAGGAAAAGGAGGGCCGAGCACTCCCCCATTCACAAAAACAGGGCTGTTATGGAGCAGGTCGAGAGCTTCAAGTTCCTTGGTATCCACATCACTAAGAACCTATCGTGGTCCAAACAAACCAACATAATCTTGAAGAGGGCACGACAACGCATTTTCCCCCTCAGGAGACAAAAGATTTGGAAAGGTAGCTCAGATCCTCAAAAAGTTCTACAGCTGCACCATCAAGAGCTTGTTGTATCACTGCTTGGCACGGCAACTGCTCAGCATCCGACAGCAAGGTACTACAGAGTGTAGTGCTTAAGGCCCAGTACATTACTGGGGCTGAGCTTCCTGTCATCCAGGACCACTATTCCAGGCGGTGTCAGAGGAAGGCCCTAAAGTCATAGGCTGTTCTCTCTACTACAGCATGGCAAGCGGAACTGGGAGGCCAAGTCTGGGACTAAAAGACTCCTTAATAAGGCTAGGCATCCCGCTAGCTGGACACCTGTCGACAGCATCCGGTGATATTGGAGGGCGCGCAATTCAGATAAATAATCGTATGAAACATTTATGAACATACAAAAGTACCTTATATTGGTTAAAAGCTTAAATTCTTGTTAACCTAACTCCATTGTCCGATTTACAATAGGCTTTACAGCGAAAGCATACCATGCGATTGTTTGAGGACGGCGCCCTACATCAACATATTTTTCAACCAGCACAGGCTTCATAAAATCACAAATAGCGATTAAATAAATCACTTACTTTTGAAAATCTTCTTCTGTTTGCAATCCCAAGGGTTCCAGCTACAACATGAATGGTCATTTTGTTAGATAAAATCCTTGTTTATATCCCAAAAAGGCAGTTTAGTTGGCGCCATCGATTTCAGTAATCCACTCGTTCAACATGCAGACAAAGGAGTCCAAAAAGCTACCGCTAAACTATACAAGTCAAACTATACAAGACAAACGTTTCTATTTAATCCTCAGGTACCTTAAAATGTAATTAAACTATAAAATGTAATACGGGAAGAAGTATGTTCTATAGAAAAGTCAAATTAGCAGGTGCGCCTCCTCTTCGTCATGCGCCGACAGACTGATTTTCCACTGGGACTCTATACCAAAACTCCAAATTCTTCCTTGTTTTTGAAGAAACAAGCCTGAAAACTTAAACAAAGACGGTTGACATCTAGTGGAAGCCATAGGAATTGCAATCTGGGAGCTAGAATTGCATAGGACCCATAGCTTTCCATTATAAGAGCCTGAGTCCTCAAAAAATGTACATTTCCACCTACCATATCAATTGTGTTATAGTCTCATATATTATTTTACAATTTCTACAAACTTCAAAGTGCTTTCTATCTAGGGCTACCAATTATATGCATATCCTGGCTTCTGGGCCTGAGCAACAGGCAGTTTACTTTTGGCACATCAGTCAGGTGGAAATTCAGGAAAATAGACCATAGCCCTAAGAAGTTTTAACAGCTTCTACCCCCAAGCCATAAGACTGATGAACAGTTAATCAAATGGCTACCCGGACTATTTGCATTGACCCACTTATTTTATTGTTATTATGTTTTGCACTCACTCTCTTGCACAGTCTCGATGTACACTCACTGGACTTTAATTACACACTCACACATACTACACTGACATTCCAACACACACATTAATATTTACGCACACACATACATTCACACTCTTCACATACACTGTTGCTACTCTCTGTTTATTATCTATGCATAGTCACTTTACCCCTACCTACATGTACATATTACCTCAATTACCTCGACTAACCCGTACCCCTGCACATTGACTCGTTACCGGTACCCCCTATATATAGCCTCGTTATTGCTATTTTATTGTGCTACTATTTTTTTCATTAATTTATTTAGCAAATGCTTCTTACTTATTTAAAAAAAACGTTGCATTGTTTGTTAATGGCTCGTAAGTAAGCATTTCATAGTAAGGTCTAAACCTGTTGTATTCGGCGCATGTTTGACAAATACAATTTGATTGGCACCTGATTTTATCTAGGCCTACTTTTAATGTAAGATGTCCTTGAGTGCCCTGAAAGGTGTCCGACAAATAAAATATATAATCGTAATTATCAATGCTATATACAGAGCAAAAGTTGTGGTTATAGTATCAAATTCAGCAGTCTGAAATAGCCCAAATGTACCTCTTTTCAAACTCCAAAGTCAATGACACCCTGCTCATATGAATCAGCCTGTTGTCGTTGTGAGAGTGACCCCTCTTCCGCTTTGACCAGGGTCATTGATATGCCAAGCATTAAGTAACACAGCTAGTGCCAGGCTTTCCCTGCCAACAAGAGACAGAGTGTGTGTAGTGGAAAGAAAGGCAACCTGTAGATTTTTTAAATTCACTCGACTTTATTCCTGTTGGCACTGACCCTATGGCACTCAGTCTGTAGTCAAGTGTGTATCTATGAATTTGTGGATTTATTTATATTCTGCTTTACACTAATTATGCTTTTGAGCTCTGGGTCCACAAAAACTTGCTAATAAAGTGTTTATTCTCCAGTTTTTTTTCTCTCTCAGGTTTCATTGGCCCCCATCAACAATGGAATGTGTGTTTGACAATTTGAAAGAGAGACCTGTGGTCAGACAGGGGACACCAAACAAAAACATTAGGGTCATATTCACTAGAAACCCTAACCTCGGCAGCCCAGAACGAAAATCTGGCACCAGGTACTCGACTATTTTGCTACAATACTATTTATGTTATATGTTATGTGTCTGTCCACAAGAAATGACTAGGAACCAAACAGAATCAATTGGAAGGAAGCAGACAGGGACTACGTGGATTTGTCCAATAAGAAACTTGTGTGCATTAATCAATACAACCCAGGGTATATTTAGTTTAGAGTGAAAACACGTTTGATGGTACACTCAAATGACAAGTTCCAGATACCACTAGGTGACAGTGGTTTCTGGAGATTAATTTACAAAGATACCATTAGTTAGGGCAGACATTGCAAATTGAGGGGGGATGTTGTAAACTAACACAAAACATTTTCAGTCCACACAATCTTCTTGTCATGTATATACAGTGCATCTGTAAAGTATTCACACCCCTCGACTTTTTCCACATTTTGTTACAGCCTTATCCTAAAATGGATGAAAGAAAAAATTATTCAACAATCTACGCAAAATATCCATAATAACAAAGCAACAAAGTCTTGGTGGTTCCAAACTTCTTGCATTTAAGAATGATGGAGGCCACTGCAGAATGTTTTAGTACCCTTCCCCAGATCTGTGCCTCTACACAATCCTGTCTCAGCGCTCTACGGACAATTCCTTTGACCTCATGGCTTGGTTTTTGCTCTGACATGCACTGTCAACTGTGGGACCTTATATAGACAGGTGTGTGCCTTTCCAAATCATGTCCAATCAATTGAATTTACCACAGGACTCCAATCAAGTTGTAGAAACATCTCAAGGATGATCAATGGAAACAGGATGCACCCTAGCTCAATTTCGAGTCTCATAGCAAAGGGTCTTAATACCTACACTACTGTAAAGAAGCGATTCCGGGATGCTGGCCTTCTAGGCAGTTCCTCTGTCCAGTCTGTGTTCTTTCGCCCATCTTAATCTTTCATTTTTATTGGCCAGTCAGAGATATGGCTTTTTTTTGCAACTCTGCCTAGAAGGCCAGCATCCCGGAGTCACCTCTTCACTGTTGATGTTGAGACTGGTGTTTTGCGGGTACTATTTAATGAAGCTGCCAGTTGAGGACTTGTGAGGCGTCTGTTTCTCAAACTAGACACTCTAATGTACTTGTCCTCTTGCTCAGGACTCCCACTCTTTATTTTCTGGTTAGAGCCATTTTGCACTGTTCTGTGAACACAGCGTTGTAAGAGATCTTCAGTTTCTTGGTAATTTCTCGCATGGAGTGGCCCAACATTAACAATGTCTACAATGTATTTCTGATCAATTTGATGTTATTTTAATGGACAAAAATGTTTTCTTTTCTTTTAAAGAACTAGGACATTTCTAAGTGACCCCAAACCTTTGAACAGTACATACAGTACCAGTCAAACGTTTGGACACACCTACTCATTCCAGGGATTTTCTTTATTTGTACTATTTCTACACTGTAGAATAATAGTAAAAATAAAGAAAAACCCTTGAATGAGTAGGTGTGTCCAAACGTTTGACTGGTACTGTATGAAATGAGTAAAACAGTATGTAAACATTATTAAAGTGACTATTGTTCCATTATTAAAGTGACCAGTGATACCATGTCTATGTACATAGGGCAGCACAACAACCATCAAATACTACTGAACAAAACCACCCCAAAACAATACCACACAAAACAACCTTCAGACACTACCACACACAACTACCGTTAAACACAACCACACACAAGCACCCTTAACACTACCAAACAACCACCCTCATACACAACCAAATACTACCGTACTCAACTACCCTCAAACAATACCACACACAACCACCCTCAAACACAACCACACTCAAACACTACCGTACTCAACCACTACCACAAACAACCACCGCCAAACACTACTGTAAACAACCAACCTCAAATACTACAACAAAGAACCACTCTAAACACTACCATACACAACCACCCTCAAACACTACCACACACAACCACACCCAAACACCACCGTACACAACCACCCTAAAATATTACCAAACAACCACCCCAAACACTACAACACACAACCACCCTCAAAAACTACCACAGACAAGCACACTCAAACACTACCAGACACAACCACCCCAAACACTACCACACCCAAACACTACCGTACACAACCGCCCTAAATATTACCAGAAACAACAGCACCCAACATCACAACACACAACCACCCTCAAAACCTACAACAGATAACCACCAACAAACACTTCCACACACAACCACTCCAAACACGGCCACACACAACCATCCCAAACACCACCGTGCACAAACACACCCAAAACACTACCACACACAACCACCAACAAAAACTACCATAAACACCCACCCCCAAAAACTACGACACAAACCACCCCCAAATACTCCCACCCACAAAAACCACCACACACAACCACCCCAAAAATCTACCACACACAACCACCCCAAACACTACCACACAACCACCCAAAAGCACCACCACACACTACCAACCTCAAACACTACCACACAACCACCCTCAAACACCACTGTACACAACCACCCCCAAACATTACCACACACAACCACCCCCAAACACAACCACCCTCAAACACTACCACAAACAATCACACCAAACATTACCACTCACTATCACCCTCAAACACTACCAAACACTACAATACACAATCACCCTCAAACACTATCACACACAACCATCCCAAACACTACCACACGCAACAATCCCAAACACTACCACACACAACCACCCTCAAACATTACCACACAAAACCAACCTCAAACAATAATGTACACAACCAAACACTACCAATCACACTCAAACACTACCACATTCAAACACAAACAACAAACCTCAAACACTACTACACACAACCACCTCCAAAAATAACCAGACACAATCCCCCCCAAAAACTAACAAACACAACCACTCTCAAACACTACCTCACACACAACCACCCTCAAAAAATTCCACACACAATCACCCTCAAACACTACCACACACAAGCACCCTCAAATCAAAGCAAATGTATTTATATAGCCCTTCTTACATCAGTTGATATCTCAAAGTGCTGTTTGGGGTTTTAGGCTGGGTTTCTAAACCCCCAAACAGCAAGCAATGCAGGTGTAGAAGCACGGTGGCTAAGGAAAAACTCCCTAGAAAGGCCAAAACCTAGGAAGAAACCTAAAGAGGAACCAGGCTATGAGGGGTGGCCAGTCCTCTTCTGGCTGTGCCGGGTGGAGATTATAACAGAACATGGACAAGATGTTCAAATGTTCATAAATGATCAGCATGGTCAAATAATAATAATCACAATAGTTGTCGAGGGTGCAGCTGTAACAGTATAACTTTAGACCGTCCCCTCGCCCATACCCTGGAGCGAACCAGGGACCCTCTGCATACATCAACAACAGTTACCCATCGCTCCACAAAAGCCACGGCCCTTGCAGAGCAAGGGGAACCACTACCTCAAGGTCTCAGAGCAAGTGACGTCACCGATTGAAACGCTATTTAGCGCGCACCACCGCTAACTAGCTAGCCATTTCACATCCATTACACTCACCCCCCTTTTGACCTCCTCCTTTTCCGCAGCAACCAGTGATCCTGGTCACGGCACCAATGTAACAGTATAACTTTAGATCGTCCCCTCGCCCATACCTGGGCACGAACCAGGGACCCTCTGCACACATCAACCCTCGAAGCATCGTTACCCATCGCTCCACAAAAGACACGGCCCTTGCAGAGCAAGGAGAACCATTACTTCAAGGTCTCAGAGCAAGTGACATCACTGATTGAAACGCTATTTAGAGCGCACCACCGCTAACTAGCTAGCCGTTTCACATCCGTTACACAGCAAGTCAGCACCTCAGGAGTAAATGTCAGTTCGCTTTTCATAGCCGATCATTAGGAGTATCTCTAAAGCTCCTGCTGTCTCTAGAGCGTTGAAAACAGCAGGTCTGGGACAGGTAGCACGTCCGGTGAACAGCTCAGGGTTCCATAGCCCAGGCAGAACAGTTGAAACTCATCAACACTACATGAATGCAGAGCAAATAACTACTATGTCTGGCTTGACTTCCTGCACCTACTGCAAGGCCAACAGTATGGACATCAGTTAGGCCGTATATACAGCCAGATGATATGTAATACATTTCCTGACTGCCACCCCACATTCATGCACTACAAATGCTGACCCAGTACGTCCTGTCCTTGGATATTTTGAACCATCTATGTGTAACGGATGTGAAACGGCTAGCTAGTCAGCGGTGGTGCGCTCTAAATAGCGTTTCAATCGGTGATGTCACTTGCTCTGAGACCTTGAAGTAATGGTTCCCCTTGCTCTGCAAGGGCCGTGGCTTTTGTGGAGCGATGGGTAACAATGCTTTGTGGGTGACTGTTGTTGATGTGTGCAGAGGGTCCCTGGTTCGCATCCGGGTATGGGCGAGGGGATGGTCTAAAGTTATACTGTTACATTGGTGCCAGGACCCGGATCACTGGTTGCTACGGAAAAGGAGGTCAAAAGGGGGGTGAGTGTAACGATGTGAAATGGCTAGCTAGTCAGCGGTGGTACGCGCTAAAAAGCGTTTGGGCGAGGGGACGGTCTAAAGTTATACTGTTACATATGTAAATGTATACAAAATCCTGATACACAGTATCCTGATGTCTATTAATCAAATCAGATGGATCAACACCCTCCCTATCTTTCTGTAGTCTCTCCAACACTTCTATATCAACTACAGGATATGGGAGTAGCCATACTGTATTCACAGGAATAACTTTTTGTTTTATCAATTCTTCTTTCAAATTTAGACCGCCGATGTAGTTGTTCCTTTTCCATTTGATGAATGAATGGCTTCTGGATTGGTTCTTGCTCTACTGCCAACTAGCGGATTGGTTTTTGCTCTACTGCCGACTAGCGGATTGGTTCTTGCTCTACTGTCGACTAGCGGATTGGTTTTTGCTCTACTGCCGACTAGCGGATTGGTTCTTGCTCTACTGCCGACTGGCGGATTGGCTGAGCGAGCCACATACAGACATGCGCATTGACGTCAAGCTGTTAGCTTCCCAACGACATGTTTATTGTTCGAGCAGCACTACAATGTCCTAGGCTTGTGTTTAAGTTTGACTAGTCCAATAACCCTCATAGTTATCTGTTCCTAATATATAGGTTACAATTTGCAGACAAGTATTGCACGAGAAGGACAAATCAGCTCGTGAGGTAAGTAAACTAAAATCCCGGATGGTCTAACGTTAACCTGTTGGCTAGCTATGCTAACAGCCTCAACAATATTTACCATCCTTGGGAAAATGTTATTTAAAAGAACATATGTATGACCTTTTGCTGTTATAGTACTAGACAAATTACTCACAATTTCAATAATATGCATGAATATGTCTCAAAGCTTGCCTAGACAGTACTAGTGGTAGGGTAGCTAACGTTAGCTAGATAGTGCTAGCTTCTTATATCATGTTCCTCCTTTTCTTGTTTGTCAGCTACTGTTAAACGCCGGCAGCAGCAATTCATGATTGTTTTGTATAAATGATCTCTTATAGGGGCCACACTGACAACCAAGGAAGTATCTATCTTAAAGGCACAGCCCCAGTATCTGGCAGCACCATCACAATAGACTAGCTGATTACATAAGCGTGTGACCAACTGTAAAGTTGAAGATCATCACTTAGGAGAGCCTCATCAGAGCCGAAACTACAACAAAGATGGGGAACAGTGCAATCAAAGCCCATCTGGAAAATTCACAGAAGACGGGGATCTTTCAGCTGACAGGGAAAGGTCTCCCTGAGGTAAGAATTGCATGCACACACACAGCCCATTATCGTCTGCTTGTTAAAATCAGCACCCCACAGCAGTCTGCTAACTGGTGCTTCGTTTATTTAGCTGAATTCCATTCAGTTTTTGTTGTAGTCGACGGTTTGAATGTATGTATATCGAACAAAAATATAAATGCAAGATGTAATGAGTTGGTCCTATGTTTCATGAGCTGAAATAAGAGCCCAGAAATGTTCCATATGCACAAAATATTATTTATCTCAAATTGTGCACAAATTTGTTTACATCCTGTTAGTGAGCATTTTTTTTGCCAATATAATCCACCCACCTGACAGGTGTGCCATATCAAGAAGCTGATTAAACAGCATAATCATTACACAGGTACACCTTATGCTGGGGACAATAAAAAGGCCACTCTAAAATGTGCAGTTGTCACCCAACAGACTGCCACAAATGTCTCAAGTTTTGAGGGAGCGTGCAATTGACATGCTGACTGCAGGAATGTCCACCAGAGCTGTTGTCAGATAATTTATTGCTAATTTCTCTACCATAAGCTTCCTCCAACGTCGTTTTAGAGAATTTGGCAGAACATCCAACCGGCCTCACAACCACAGACCATGTGTAACCACGCCAGCCCAGGACCTCCACATCCGGCGAATGGTCTGAGGCCAGCCACTCGGACAGAAACTGTGGGTTTGCCAAATCATTTCTGACCAAACCAAATCATTTCTGACCAAACTCAGAAACCGTCTCAGGGAAACTCTTCTGTGTGCTCGTCGACCTCATGACTTCAGTGGGCAAATGCTCACCTTCACTGGCACGCTGGAAAAGTATGCTTTTCGTGGATGAATCCCAGCTTCAACTGTACTGGGCAGATGGGAGACCGCTTTATGGTGTCATGTGGGCAGGCGGTTTGCTGATGTCAATGTTGTGATCAGAGAGCCCCATAATGACGTTGGGGTTATTGTATGGGCAGGCATAAGCTCCGGACAAAGAACACAATTGCATTTTATCGATGGCAATTTGAATGAACTGAGATACCGTGACGAGATCCTGGGGCCCAATGACGTGCCATTCATTAGCCACCATCACCTCATGTTTCAGCATGATAATGCACGGCCCCATGTCGCAAGGATCTGTACACAATTCCTAGAAACGGAAAAAGTCCCAGTTATTTCATGGCTTGCATACTCACCAGACATGTCAACCATTGAGCATGTTTGGGATACTCTAGATCAACGTGTACAACAGCGGGTTCCAGTTCCTGCCAATATCCAGCAACTTTTCACAGCCATTGAAGAGGAGTGGGACAACATTCCACAGGCCACAATCAACATCCTGATCAACTATGTGAAGGAGATGTGTCGCACTGCATGAGGCAAATGGTGTTCACACCATATACTGACTAATTTTCTGATCCACTCCCCTACCTTTTTTTTAAGGTACTGTGACCAACCTATTCAGTTCAGTTCTATTCAGTTCTTTATTCTCAGTCATGTGAAATCCATAGATCAGGGCTTAATGAATTCATTTCAACTGACTGATTTCCTTATATGAACTTTAACTTAGTAAAATCTTAGAAATTGTTGCATGTTGTGTTTATCTTGTTCAGCGTATTTTCTTCCCCCACTAACATATTTCAGTTCCCTGAGGAGCTCCAGAGGTTAACTGGAAACCTACGGACTGTAGATCTGTCTTCCAACAAGATTGAAGTGCTGCCTCCCGCCATAGGAAACTTCCTTCAGATGAAGAGTCTGACTTTAAATTTTAATAAACTCAGTAAGTGGTTGCTCCATCTCCTCAGATTCTGTCTTATACTACAGCATCTTTTGATGACAAATTATTAACCCTTTGCTTTCACTGAATAATGAATGCCCATTAGGTGCATTGATTGATGTGAATTCCTCTGCTTCAATCTGTCTCTATAGCTAGGCTATATATTAAGTTAGTGTGTTTGTTTTGTGCTACATAGCAAGTCTCCCAGATGAAATTGGGAAGCTTAAGAAACTAGAGACCCTCTTGCTGAACGGGAACCAACTGACGCAGCTCCCTAGCGGTGTAGGACAGTTGAAAGCGTTGCGCACACTCAGCCTGTCTGGGAACAAGTTCCGGGAGTTTCCTGGCGGCCTTGGCTCCCTACGACACCTGGACGTCCTGGACCTGTCCAAGAACCACATCCAGGCTGTGCCTGCTGAGGTAGCGGCCCTGCAGGCCATCGAGATCAATCTCAACCAGAACCAGGTAATCAGGTGTTTATGGGTGCATCTCAAATGGCACCCTATTCCCTATATAAGTGCACTATTTTTAACCAGGGACCTGATCTAGAATTGAATCTATATAAATTATGATCCCAGATTTCAGTGGTGTCTGCGGAGGTGTCCACCTGCCAGAGGCTAAAGGTGCTGAGACTGGAGGAGAACTGTCTAGAGCTTGCCTCCATCCCTGTGTCCATCCTCACCAGCTCCCAGGTGTCTCTGCTCTCTGTGGAGGGCAACCTGTTCGAGGTGAAAAATATGCGGGACCTGGAAGGGTATGAGAAGGTGAGGTGTGAAACTAATTCTTGTTTCTTTAACTTGCTGCCTACTGCCAAATGAATGGTCAAGGTTAAAGCAAGGAACAGTCATGCTGCTGCACTAAATCACTAAGCTGTCTTTATATCTATTGTAAACTAAACCACTTATGAGTTTCAAAGGCATTGGTTTGAAATATGTCCGTCCCCCATGGTTGACGTCATTTGTTTGTGATCAGTGTGGAAACAAGACTCTTTCCCCAGAGTGGTGGACTTCTCAACAATAATGGGATTTCCTGTTCAATATAAGGAGGATCAAGTGAAGAAAGTTGTGGCTCAGACAGCTCTAGTATTCTTTCCAAGCCATAATCCCTGCACTTGACATAATCAGCGGTCAAATATATCCCCTGACACTAAATACATCTATGACGTTTCATGATGATATTACAGTGTTGAAATGATGTTGTGAAGCTTAAAATGACAATTGAATTTCCCAAGCTTGGGATAATCGAGGTCTAATCTGATATGACCACTTACCTATTATAATAGCTAGAATTTGGACCAACCATTCAGTGCTTACACAAATAGCTAATCTCTTCAGTTGTTGTGCTGTCCCAGATGTGACTGATGGCGATCTCATTTGTTTACCCCACAGTACATGGAGCGCTTCACTGCAACCAAGAAGAAGTTTGCCTGAAGAATAGAGAGGGAGCATCCCCCTGAGTCCAGCTTGTGCACTACACCCAAGCACCCTCCCTAGTGGTTGTCTTACTACAGTATATATGGCTTCTGCACTACAGCAACAGGTTACAACAGCAAGAACCACAGTAGAATGAGTACTGATTGAGAGCATGCTATGATCTGTGTATGACAGCAACAGGATACCATGAATGGATATAGAACTATGTGAACAGTGTACGATAGACAGTGCATTCACTTACGATATTCATAGAAATTGCATCTTGAATACTAATTTACGAACAAAACCCTTAGCAGGTTATACTTAAATAGTATAGTGGGCTAAAATGTCCCTCTACATTGGCTTTTAACTGCATATAAATTAGCAAACAATACAATTGTTGCAGAAGTCAAACACCTTGGTTCAGTATCAAGCAGTGTTTTGCCTGTCAGATAGTATTTGTGCCGTGACCAGCAAGCAAATGAAAACTGTAGTATAGAATGTCAAAGCAGTGACAATTGCACTACATAGACCCAGAATGAGATTGATTTTTAAAGCTCCATTCTGCATTTTTATTTTTTTAACCTTTATTTAACTAGGCCAGTCATTTAAGAACGGCCTAGGAACAGTGGGTTAACTGCCTGTTCAGGGGCAGAACGACAGATTTGTACCTTGTCAGCTCGGGGGGTTTGAACTTGCAACCTTCCGGTTACTGGTCCAACGCTCTAACCACTAGGCTTACCCTATGGATCTGGAATGGATCGTCACATTTTTTCTGTAGCTCTGGTCCAGAGTGTTTCTTTTCAGCTGAGGAAAGCTGATTCATCAGCATGCCACACACAAAACCCTGGACCAGAGCTAGATTTTCTGGTGCTGTGAAAGAATGAAGAAAAGCACAGCCTAAATCTGAACAAAAATATAAACACATACAGTGCCTTGCGAAAGTATTCGGCCCCCTTGAACTTTGACCTTTTGCCACATTTCAGGCTTCAAACATAAAGATATAAAACTGTATTTTTTTTGTGAAGAATCAACAACAAGTGGGACACAATCATGAAGTGGAACGACATTTATTGGATATTTCAAACTTTTTTAACAAATCAAAAACTGAAAAATTGGGCGTGCAAAATTATTCAGCCCCCTTAAGTTAATACTTTGTAGCGCCACCTTTTGCTGCGATTACAGCTGTAAGTCGCTTGGGGTATGTCTCTATCAGTTTGTCTCTGAAATTTTTCCCCATTCCTCCTTGCAAAACAGCTCGAGCTCAGTGAGGTTGGATGGAGAGCATTTGTGAACAGCAGTTTTCAGTTCTTTCCACAGATTCTCGATTGGATTCAGGTCTGGACTTTGACTTGGCCATTCTAACACCTGGATATGTTTATTTTTTAACCATTCCATTGTAGATTTTGCTTTATGTTTTGGATCATTGTCTTGTTGGAAGACAAATCTCCGTCCCAGTCTCAGGTCTTTTGCAGACTCCATCAGGTTTTCTTCCAGAATGGTCCTGTATTTGGCTCCATCCAGCTTCCCATCAATTTTAACCATCTTCCCTGTCCCTGCTGAAGAAAAGCAGGCCCAAACCATGATGCTGCCACCACCATGTTTGACAGTGGGGATGGTGTGTGTTCAGGGTGATGAGCTGTGTTGCTTTTACGCCAAACATAACATTTTGCGTTGTTGCCAAAAAGTTCAATTTTGGTTTCATCTGACCAGAGCACCTTCTTCCACATGTTTGGTGTGTCTCCCAGGTGGCTTGTGGCAAACTTTAAACAACACTTTATGGATATCTTTAAGAAATGGCTTTCTTCTTGCCACTCTTCCATAAAGGCCAGATTTGTGCAATATACGACTGATTGTTGTCCTATGGACAGAGTCTCCCACCTCAGCTGTAGATCTCTGCAGTTCATACAGAGTGATCATGGGCCTCTTGGCTGCATCTCTGATCAGTCTTCTCCTTGTATGAGCTGAAAGTTTATAGGGACGGCCAGGTCTTGGTAGATTTGCAGTGGTCTGATACTCCTTCCATTTCAATATTATCGCTTGCACAGTGCTCCTTGGGATGTTTAAAGCTTGGGAAATCTTTTTGTATCCAAATCCGGCTTTAAACTTCTTCACAACAGTATCTCGGACCTGCCTGGTGTGTTCCTTGTTCTTCTTGATGCTCTCTGCGCTTTTAACGGACCTCTGAGACTATCACAGTGCAGGTGCATTTATACGGAGACTTGATTACACACAGGTGGATTGTATTTATCATCATTAGTCATTTAGGTCAACATTGGATCATTCAGAGATCCTCACTGAACTTCTGGAGAGAGTTTGCTGCACTGAAAAAGGGGCTGAATAATTTTGCGCGCCCAATTTTTCAGTTTTTGATTTGTTAAAAAAGTTTGAAATATCCAATAAATGTCGTTCTACTTCATGATTGTGTCCCACTTGTTGTTGATTCTTCACAAAAAAATACAGTTTTATATCTTTATGTTTGAAGCCTGAAATGTGGCAAAAGGTCGCAAAGTTCAAGGGGGCCGAATACTTTCGCAGGGCACTGTATCAATGATTTTACTGAGTTAGTTCATTATAAGGAAATCAGTCAATTTAAGTAAATAAATTAGGCTCTAATGGATCTATAGATTTCTCATGATTGGGCAGGGGCATAGGCCCATTCACTTGGGAGCCAGACCCAGCCAATCAAAATGAGTTTTTTTCCCCTCAAAGGGGCTTTATTAAAGACAGAAATACTCCTCAGATTCATCAGCTGTCTGGGTAACTGGTCTCAGACGATCCCACAGGTGAAGAAGCCGGATGTGGCGGCTCTGGGCTGGCGTGGTCACATGTGGTCTGCAGTTGTGAGGCCGGTTGGACGTACTGCCAAATTCTCTAAAATGATGTTGGGGGTAGCTTATGGTAGAGAAATTAACATTAAATTCACTGGCAACAGCTTTGGTGGACATTCCTGCAGTCAGCATGCTAATTGCATGCTCCCTCAACATCTATGGCATTGTGTTGTGTGTCAACTGCACATTTTAGAGTGGCCTTTTATTGTCCCCAGCACAAGGTGAATCTGTGTAATGATAATGCTGTTTAATTAGCTTCTTGATATGGCACACCTGTCAGGTGGATGGATTGTCTTGGCAAAGGAAAAATGTTCACTAACAGGATGTAAACACATTTGTGCACAAAATTTGAGAGAAATAAGCTTTTTGTGGGTATGGAACATTTCTGGGAACTTTTATTTCAGCTCCTTAAACATGGGACCAACACTTTACATGTTGCCTTTATATTTTTGTTCAGAACATTTGGCTCTTTGCAAGCATCTTATTGCTTTTGAATGCTCAGTGCTTATATTATTTGGACTCTTATTTGGATTTGTATTCATGTGTTATTTATCTTCAGTTGGTCTGTTGGACACATCCTTACTATTTTAGTAATTTAACTCTGTAAATAATTTGTAGACATTTTAAGAAGTGTGTGTGTGATTGTATCAGATAAAAACCACAAAACAGGATCACCTCCACTATTCTAAATTTGACCCTCAAAGAAGTGTTGATGGATCGTCTTCATATTATTTTATCGGGCAAGGGTCTAGTAACCTTTATTACTAGATTGAAGACAACCTCACAAAGAGGATCATTCATATCTGTTTTCTAATCAGTGTTGCTGATCAAGGGTGCACTTTCTGTGAAAGGAGGAGTTGCAGTAGGCTGCCATTAACAATACATTTAACTTATCAGATGTATTTAATTGTAACAGAATACTCTCCATGAATTGTGTTAATATACTAACACTGATTTATGTAGAATTACTTAACTTTGTTTCATTTGAATGCTTTTATTTAATTTTACTTAGATATGATTCCATGTTTTGCATTCAGACCAATTTCATATCAGGTTGTCACAACCTTAATTTTGCGAAAGGAATGTACATGCAGTAATTTAATATACCCCGCATCTCATCGCAATTTCTCCTAATAAAGATATAATACATACAATTGGTAATGTGTCGCAGTGCCTTAGTTACGTTCAATAGGTGTTGTATTGATACTTTGTTTCATGTCACTTCATACTGGGAATCTTATTTCCTGCGCTCTCACTAGGCGGCGGTAATGGACATTGACATTCCTCAAGAGAGCAGCACTTCGTCATCTTGTAGTATGAGGCTAGAACAACAACGTTTATATCAGCATAGAAGACAAAAGTCCACCAACTTATTTAAACAAGTGTAGCCGGTTATTCACGAGGGGAAATAAAACAACATACTTTGTCTATCATCCTGGACAGGAATTTACTAACAATCTAGTGCAGGAAATCTTTGGAGACCCGAAAATACGTTTAATTCAGGGCATCGACTCATTCGATTGTTCAGCACTTGGGATTAGTATATTTGTGGAAGAGCCTCAAATTGTGAACCAGATGATGAAAATATGACCATTTATCTTTGGATCATACTCTTCTTGGCACAAAGTAGTAGAGCAATCCCTGGTAAGTTTGAAAAGTTATCCCTATATTGCATGACACGGCTACGTTTCATGAATGTGTAATATTAATTGTATATTGCTACTCAGTACTTTTGCGCGGTAAGCGTTTGTCAACACGTCGATTTTAGCCTATTTCAAGGGTGGATGATAGTCTCAAGAGACACCAGTGTGTTGAACAACATTAGTGTAAGCAACAAACGTGGAATCTGCGGTTCGCCTTCAAAATAAGTCCCCTCTTTGAAACATGCAAACGGATAAAAATAGTGAAAACAAGCCACAATTGGACTAGATAGTGCCAAACAAGGTTAGAATGTTATTACATAAATTCAATAGAAGACCATTTATTTAGTTATTTTGACGAATATGAATCTGTTTTATTTGTATTACTACTGCGTTGTTGGGAAAGAGCACTACTGTAGCAGTGCAGGTCACATATATTTAACTATGTATATATTTATTGCATTATGGATGTATTAGACTTCATAACTGCATTGGGGGCATACTTATGTTTCACTGTACAGCCTTACCTATGGATTGTGCACCCATGAAATATGCTATCTACTTACTCAGTGACATCAACAGAACACAACTATGTAGTTTACACAAATATTAGCTTCTTATTACAGGACATTGACTGTGAGAAGTCACCTTTCCAGTCAGTCTTTTGTGTATTGGACATTCAAACACCCCCTTGAAATGTGGTATCGGTCTACACCGTGACAACCACAGAACACCATAGCAGAGTTCAATTGGTGCCATTCTGAGTTGTAGTGATAATGTCAAGTCATCACAATGGGTTGACATGGAGCATAGAGTGAGTCATGTGACAACCGTAGCATTAAGTTGTGGAATAATGGACTCCTTACAGCACGTGTTTTAAATGTAATGTGTATATAGATTTATTTAACTAGGCAAGTCAGCAAGACGCTGGGCCAATTTTGCACCGCCCTATGGGATTCCCAATCACAGCCGGTTGTGATACAACCTGGATTTGAACCAGGGTGTCTGTAGTGATGCCTCTAGCACTGAGATGCAGTGCCTTAGACCGCTGCGCCACTCAGGAGCCAAATGACTGTCTGCGGGTTTTTGCTCCTCCCTTGTCCTTGATGGATGAATTAAGGTCACTGATTAGTAAGGAACTCCCCTCACCTGGTTGTCTACTGTAGGTCTTAATTGAAAGGAAAAAACAAAAACCAGCAGACACTAGGCCCTCCATGGAATGAGTTTGACAGCCCTGCCTCACAGTAATACCAAATGGAGATTAATGGCATTCTGTACCGATTGCATAAATACCTGGCTGTGCAATACTTGGCATTGAATAGAGTTGTGATGGATATTGTTCTTGATTATGAATTCTGTCATAAATAATTCAGTTGTGGTATCTACTGTATGTATGTTTGTTTTCCAAAGCAGTCGTTTCAGGGCAAAGCATTAATCAATTCTGCGACAAAGGAATGATAGACTGTCGGTTGTATGAGTTGACAAGATGAAAATTCTGTCTGTGCCCTTGAGCAAGGTACTTAACTCTAACTGCTCCTGTAAGTCCCTCTGGATAAGAGCGTCTGATAAATGACTGACATTTCAAATGTTGACGGAAAACAAAGTAGTTGTTTAGAAAGCTCTAGCTGAGTGATGTCATTTTATGATATGCTTGTGAAATTATTTTTGAATGAATCCTTATTAATGAACTCATCTAATTAACTGTATGCTTTCACTGATTAGGCTGATACCCCATTTTATGAGTGCACAATCCATAGGTTAGCCTGTACAGTGCAATATGAATGTCCAATACACACAATAGACTGACTGGGATGGTGATTTCCTACAGTCGAGTCCTGTAATAAGAGCTGAGATGCTAATATTTGTGTAAACTCGACATAATTAGGTGCTGTAGGTTGGTACCATATTTCATGGCACATTCGATAGGTTAGGCAGTACAGTGCATGTAAGTATGCCCGCAATGCAATTCTGAAGCCTAATACCTTCAAAATTTGATTTCAAGCTTGTTTTTTGAGCGTCACGTGCACTGGTACTATAAAAAATTTAAAAATCGGTCAAATTAATGAATTATCTTTAGTTGAATTCCAACATTGTTTAGCATTCTATAATCCAATTGTGTCATGTTTTCAATTGGGGACTTTTATTTTGAAGGTAAACCGCCAGTTCCACTATTGTTGTTCACCACACAAGTATAAGGGACCACAGTCCAGAGAAGTTTTGCACAAAATTCAGGAGGCATATTCTCAACATTGTTCTCTAAAAATTATAATACTGAAGTGAATCTGTTTCTTGTGACAATGTTTATCATAAGAGCAAAATAACCATTACAAACTGAGCACATATCTCACTGAGATTTGGTCCAATGTGGCTCTGTTGGTAGAGCATGGTGTTTGCAACGCCAAGGTTGTGGGTTCGATTCCCATGGGGGACCTGTATGAAAATGTATGCACTCACCACTGTCTTTTGCTTAGGATAAGAGTGTCTGCTAAATTACTAAAATGTAACGGTTGAGGTCATTTCCTCTTCCCTGTCCAGACCAGACCTGGGTCAAGTACATACTCCAGTATTTGAGGTGTGCTTGATTGATTTACACTTTTTGGGACTATTCCATTGGATCCAATATGTGTAAGTATTTTACATAGGCCCATGTATATGAAGGCTTCCCCCACCCCCCTCTTACATAGCATTTGGGTAACAGGTCATTGGACTGGACATGTACTAATGAGACATTCATTAAACAGAGTGAAGGTGTGGGAGGATAGGTAGGCCTACAGGCTACATTTAGCTTGATGACATGGACACTCCCCTGCCTCTTGAGCAGTGCAGTATAATATGGTCATTGATATTACATCTCTGGCCGTTGTTCTGTTGCAGGCAGCTAAACCCAGCAGCTGTAGTGAGCTGCCACAGTGGAGAGCTTTCAGCCCTCTACAGCCTTGTATGACGTCTGCTCTGTCTGCTCAGGTCGGAGCATGCAGATACTCAGCCAAGTTGCATGCAATGGCCCAAGCAACACAATGGAGACAAACAGTTCTACAGACAAAAGACTCTTGCAAAAACAACTACTTTTCAAATATCTTTGGAAAACCAATTCCATGTCACAATTTCTACTTCAAAATGTTTTATGCCTGCATATTACAATAACTGAACAAACACCATTTTGTAGGCTACCTTTAAAGGGATATCTAGCTATCTCTCCTGTAATGATCACTGCTGCATATGTGTTGCAATCTGATGGAGCCTGAGATCCCATCCATTATATTTTCTGATTGGCATTTAGAGTAGTGAAGAAGAAATGACCAGGACTTAGGCTATTAATGAATGACTCATTCAAGTCTCTGGTTACTCCTACCCCTTGACCTTTAGGACTCAGGTTTACCAAGAACCCCGCCAACCTCACGGTGACCCAGGGCAACAAGGTTCGCCTAGGTTGTTCCATTGAGGGCCTGAGTGAGCCGGAGATCGTGTGGATGAAGGATGGGGAGAAGCTGTACAGTACAGACCAGATGTACATCCCCCTGGAGCAACACCACTGGGAGACATTCCACAGGTCAGTGCTTCAGTAGTCCTGTCCTACTAGTAGTGTTACCCTTACCACTTTATAGGCTGATTGGAAGATGTCTTCAGACCTTCCATCATATTCATCATAGCATCACATTTATTGTGTTGCATTTCTCCAGAAATGATTGGGAAGCTGTGTCGCAAATTACCCTTCAACATTCTTTGCCCTTGTGTAAATTCAAACTTAGGTCAGTCTGCCTTAAATATGCTGTGGATGTTTGGAGGTACAACTACAGGGAATAGCCAACAGCATGTAGGCAGGCACGGTATGTTATGGTATGAGTTCGTTCCGTGTTATGACGAAACATGCAGTGTAATACTGTAAATAGAGGCAGTGATGCTGTTCCTGGCTTTGACTCAACATCAGACCTGGGTATTTGAAATGATTCACATAGTATTTAAACTCAGGTCTGCTCAACACGGCGGAAATTAGCTTGTAGTTTAGGGTACTGGTAGTGGCGAGGAGGATGTGGGTGAGGCTTAATAATTGGCTTGGGGAGGTGTTGTCCCTGGCAGAAAGAGAAGAAAACCCTGTAAATAACATGGCTGAAGTGGAGAGACAGGGGTCTACCCCTACTGTAACCCACACAGCAGGTAAACCAGGCCCCAAAGAGGGGCAGGGGCAGGCTGGATTGGAATGCATTCAGCTGCATGTGACTGAATTACCTAAAGCTTGGTGCAGACTGCTAGACCTAATGGTTAAGTGAACTTGCATTGCCAGTGGCAGCCATTTCTGTTAATCTCATGCACATGCGCTAGGAACTGAAGCTCAAAGGTCTTCAGTTTGACCTCTCTGAAGTCTGAAACCTTTTTCCTGTATCCTTCCGTGTGCTCATGCTCATCACACAACAATGTTCCAGATACCACGAACATCCACCATATGCTGTGTCTAGTCTAAGGAACTAGAATGACAAGCTTGATAGAATGATTAATATGTATGGTCTAGTGACTAGTCCTTCATTGGTTGTTGATTGGAGTGGTGAGTTTGGATGCGATTGTTGTCAGAAGTGGGATACCATACACAGGTTAGGTGACAATGTCACAAATGATGCGTGCGTGTCGACGAGACAGAAATCTGAGTGTTGTTATGATTCTGGACAGTGCGATACAGTGGCAAGAAAAAGTATGTGAACCCTTTGGAATTACCTTGATTTCTGCATGAATTGGTCATCAAATTTGATATGATCTTCATCTAAGTCACAACAATAGACAAACACAGTGTGTTTAAACTAATAACACACAAATTATTGTATTTGTCTTGTCTATAATGAATACATCATTTAAACATTCACAGTGTAGGTTGGGAAAAGTATGTGAACCAGTAGGCTAATGACTTCTCCAAAAGCTAATTGGAGTCAAGAGTCAGCTAACCTGTCGTCCAATCAATGACACCAGATTGGAGATGTTGGTTAGAGCTCCCCTGCCCTATAAAAAACCACTGACAAAATTTGAGTTAGCTATTCACAAGAAGCATTGCTTGATGTGAACCATGCCTCGAACAAAAGAGATCTCAGAAGAACTAAGATTAAGAATTGTTGACTTGCATGAAGTTGGAAAGGGTTACAAAAGTATCTCTAAAAGCCTTGATGTCCATCAGTCCACGGTAAGACAAATAGTCTATAAATGGAGAAAGTTCAGCGCTGTTGCTACTCTCCCTAGGAGTGGCCTTCCTGCAAAGATGACTGCAAGAGCACAGAGCAGAATGCTCAATGAGGTTAAGAAGAATCCTACCGTGTCAGCAAAAGACCTACAGAAATCTCTGGAACATGCTAACATCTCTATTGACGAGTCTACAATATGTAAAACACTAAACAAGAATGGTGTTCATGGGAGGACACCACGGAAGAAGTCACTGTAGTCCAAAAAAAAACATTGCTGCACGTCGGAAGTTTGCAAAAGAGCACCTGGATGTTCCACAGCGCTACTGGCAAAATATTCTGTGGACAGATGAAACTTCAGTTGATTTGTTTGGAAGGAACACACAACACTATGTGTGGAGAAACAAAGGCACAGCACACTGACATCAAAACCTCATCCCAACTGTAAAGCATGGTGGAGGGAGCATAATGGTCTGTGGCTGCCTCAGGGCCTGGACAGCTTGCTATCATCGACGGAAAAATGAAGTCTCAAGTTTATCAAGACATTTTTCAGGAGAATATAAGGCGATCTGTCCGCCAATTGAAGCTACACAGAAGTTGGGTGATGCAACAGGACGACAACCCAAAACACAGAGGTAAATCAACAACAGAATGGCTTCAACAGAAGAAAATACGCCTTTATGGAGTGGCCCAGTCAGTCCTGACGTCAACCCGATTGGGATGCCCTCAAGAGAGCACTTCACACTAGACATCCCAAGAATGTTGCTGAACTGAAACAGTTTGGTAAAGTGGAATGGTCCAAAATTCCTCCTGACTGTTGTGCAGGTCTGAGCAACAATTACAGAAAACGTTTGGTTGAGGTTATTGCTGCCAAAGGAGAGTCAACCAGTTATTAAATCCAAGGGTTCACATACTTTTCCCACCCTGCATTGTGAATGTTTACATGGTATGTTCAATAAAGACATGAAAATGTATAATTGTTTATGTGTTATTAGCAGACTGTGATTGTCTATTGTTGTGACCTAGATGAAGATCGAATAAAGTTTTATGACCAATTTATGCAGAAATCCAGGTATTTCCAAAGGGTTCACATACTTTTTCTTACCACTGTAGCTAGCAACAATGATGACAACAAGCTGCATTATGTTAGGTGGCTTGTTTCAGCTCATTGTACCTTGTTATTGATACCATATTTTGAGGTGTTTTGACTCTTGTGTAGCTAGCTAACCAACAATTGTAACAATGTATTTGAGAGACAAGTGCTCATTGTGCAAACATATTTATGTTTTCAATCGAATTTGGAGAGAAAATATACTGGTTTACAAGTTGTCAACAATCCTTTGATTCTAAGCAAACTCCGCCTGTTTTGCTCCACAGTTGCGCATGCATCGGTTTTGTTGCTAAACAACTGACTGATCTATGAGTGAGTAGGACCTGTCAATGCAGACAATGGTTTCCTGAGTGACTCCTAAAACAAATACACAGTGTACTCCTGCTGAGTGAAAATTTACCCAAGCTAGTTTATTGCTCCAATTAGTTATTGTCCTACTTCCAGTGGTTTAAAGTACTTAAGTAAAACATACCCAAAAAACTACTTAAGTAGTACTTTAAAGTATCTGTACTTTACTATTTATATTTTTGACTACTTTTACTTCACTATATTCCTAAAGAAAGTGATGTACTTTTTACATTTTCCCTGACACCCAAAAGTAGTCGTTACATTTTGAATGCTAAGCAGGACAGGAAAATGGTCCAATTCACACACGACCAGAGAACATCCCTGGTCATCCCTACTGCCTCTGATCTGGAGGACTCATTAAACATAAATGCTTAGTTTGTAAATTATGTCTGAGTGATGGTGTGCCCCTGACTATCCTTAAATAAAAATAAAAAAGTATGTCTGGTTTTCTTTATAAGGAATTTGAGATGATTTAAACTTTTGTTACTTAAGTATATTTACTTTTGATACTTAAATATATTTAAAACCAAATACTTTTGACTTTTACTCAAGTAGTATTTTACTGGGTGACTTACCTTAACTTTTACATTAGTCATTTTCTATTATCTTTTACTCAAGTATGACATTGGGTACTTTTTCCACAACTGCCTACTTCATCTCTCAGCATATCTTCCAGGGGTTCTTTACCTGTATTGTACATGTTTCTTCTGCTACCCAGTTATATGTGATGGGCTTTTACCTCCATTCTGCCTAGTGGGTCTCCCCTCATCTATCAGTACTAATCCACATCTTTTAGGAGAGGTGTTTTTGGACGTGCTCAGGGAATAATTTGGTTTATAGAATTACTACATCATTTTGAAATGTGATTTTTTTTATTTATTTCATTATCATGTTAAGTACTAGGGGAATCACTGAGTGTGTCCTTCTGTCCGGGTGGTTTCAGTGTGAAGTCTGTCCAGCAGCAGGATACAGGGAAGTACTGGTGTGAGGTAGAGTTCCGAGGCTCGACCATCTCTTCGGAGCCCGCCTGGATAACAGTAGAGGGTAAATCAATCAATGCGTTTAAATCAATAAATGTTGTCCTGTCTGTCTCTTTCTTTCTCTCAACACAATGGCCTTTTTTTCAATAACATGATAAAATATATTATCCTGTTATCGTGGTCATACTTTCTGGTTCTTTCTCAAGGTGTCCCCCACTTTACACTTGAGCCCCAAGACGTAGCCACGATCCCTGGCATGCCCTTTAACCTGACGTGTACTGCTGTGGGTCCCCCGGGCCCGGTGGAGGTGCTGTGGTGGCTGGGAGGAGTACAGGAGGGAGACTTCACTTCCTCTCCATCTGTACTCCATGTTAACGGTAAGTCTCTACCAGGGTTGTTATTCAATCTTTCCTTGATTCCTTTCCTGAAATCTCTTTCCTTTCCTTGCATCATCTCCTCTCACCTTCTCAAAATGCATTGTGGGAGAAGATCTGAGGTTCCTCCCCTCGGGCCCTCTCCTCCAATGAGAAGGTTTTTAGGAGGTGGTGAAGAGAGGTGATTTGAAGAACCGACTATAGACTACTGTGCAATATCCTATTTCTGCTGCTTCTCCCCTCACTCTGGCTGGTTAAATCAACAGTGATATGATGAATCATAAGAATGAGTCAGATCAGAGTGTGTCATTTTCACATACTGTAAGTTCAATAAGGTGGACTGCCTGTTATAAGAGTGCCATTAGTCATTACAAGGAACGGATGATAGTTTTATAGCATTCTTACTGGTCCTTGAGCTCTGCCCATGAGTTGGAAATGTAACTGTTTGAATGGTAGAACTAAGCCAAAGGTTATTCTCAATGGGTGTAAGGCTACTGAAGGGCTGTCTTGCTCTTTCTTGCTCTGTCACCAAGGGTGTAGCCCAAGGCTCAATCCTAGGCCCCACGCTCTTCTCAATTTACATCAACAATATAGCTCAGGCAGTAGGAAGCTCTCTCATCCATTTATATGCAGATGATACAGTCTTATACTCAGCTGGCCATTCCCTGGATTTTGTGTTAAACACCCCACAACAAAGCTTTCTTAGTGTCAATCAAGCTTTCTCTGTACTGAATCTTGTCCTGAACACCTCCAAAACAAAGGTGGTTTGGTAAGAAGAATGCCCCTCTCCCCACAGGTGTTATTACTACCTCCTAAGGGTTTAGAGTTTGAGGTAGTCACCTCATACAAGTACTTGGGAGTATGGCTAGACGGTACACTGTCCTTCTCTCAGCACATATCAAAGCTGCAGGTTTAAGTTAAATCTAGACTTGGTTTCCTCTATCGTAATTGCTCCTCTTTCACCCCAGCTACCAAACTAACCCCTAACCCATGCTAGATTGGAGAGACATAATTTAGGTTAGGGTGCCCTCGAGCGGCTAGATGTTCTTTACCATCCGGCCATCAGATTTGCCACCAATGCTCCTTATCGGACACATCACTGCACTCTATACTCCTCTGTAAACTGGTCATCTCTATACCCGTCACAAGACCCACTGGTTGATGCTTATTTATAAAACCCTCTTAGGCCTCACTCCCAGCTATCTGAGATACAGTTGAAGTTTACATTCACTTAGGTTGGAGTCATTAAAACTCGTTTTTCAACCACTCCACAAATTTCTTGTTAACAAACTATAGTTTTGGCAAGTCGGTTAGGACATCTACTTTGTGCATGACACAAGTGAATTTTCCAACAATTGTTTACAGACAGATTATTTCACTTATAATTCACTGTATCACAATTCCAGTGGGTCAGAAGTTTACATACACTAAGTTGACTGTGCCTTTAAACAGCTTGGAAAATTCCAGAAAACTATGTCATGGCTTTAGAAGCTTCTGATAGGCTAATTGACATAATTTGAGTTCAATTGGAGGTGTACCTGTGGATGTATTTCAAGGCCTACCTTCAAACTCAGTGCCTCTTTGCCTGACTTCATGGGAAAATCAAAAGAAATCAGCCAAGACCTCTGAAAAAAAATTGTAGACCTCCACAAGTCTGGTTCATCCCTGAGGGCAATTTCCACACGCCTGAAGGTACCACGTTCATCTGTACAAACAATAGTACGCAAGTATAAACACCAGGGGACCAGCAGCCGTCATACCGCTCAGGAAGAAGATGCGTTCTGTCTCCTAGAGATGAACATACTTTGGTGCGAAAAGTGCAAATCTATCCCAGAACAACAGCAAAGGACCTTGTGAAGATGCTGGAGGAAACAGGTACAAAAGTATCTATATCCACAGTAAAACGAGTCTTACATCGACATAACCTGAAAGGCCGCTCAGCAAGGAAGAAGCCACTCCTCCAAAACCGCCATATAAAAGCCAGACTACGGTTTGCAACTGCACATGGGGACAAAGATCGTACTTTTTGGAGAAGTGTCCTCTGATCTGATGAAACAAAAATAGAACTGTTTGACCATAATGACTATCGTTATGTTTGGAGGAAAAAGGGGGATGCTTGCAAGCCGAAGAACACCATCCCAACCGCGAAGCACGGGGTGGCAGCATCATGTTGTGGGGTTGCTTTGCTGCAGGAGGGACTGGTGCAATTCACAAAATAGATCATGAGGTAGAAAAATTATGTGGATATATTGAAACAACATCTCAAAACACCAGTCAGGAAGTTAAAGCTTGGTCGCAAAAAGGGTCTTCCAAATGGACAATGACCCCAAGCATACTTCCAAAGTTGTGGCAAAATGGCTTAAGGACAACAAAATCAAGGTATTGGAGTGGACATCACAAAGCCCTAACCTCAATCCTATAGAAAATTTGTGGGTAGAACTAAAAAAGCGTGTGCGAGCAAGGACTGAATAGCACTGAATACAGCACTGAATGTTTATATATATATATACAGTGGTGGAACCAATGACCTCACCTGCCATATAATGTTTCCCCTCATGTTAAAGGACAAATGTCTTGACCTGAGATTGGAAATGTGTTGTAATTGGTTGAAAACACATACAAGTGTACAAGTTTTGTTTGACACTAGCCAGTCCTCTGTCACATCCCATCCACAGAAGTCAATTGACTGGATTTTTCATTAGTTGTGTTTTATTCCGTTCTTGTGATATGCAAGCTTTTCATTTTAGTGTCTCTCCTCTTTCATTTCTCCTTTTATGTTGAGCTGGTTCTGTTTCAGTAATAAGGAGCCTCCTACACTCTGCCATGTAACTGGACCTGCCTGGCCCTTTCATCTCAATCAACATTGCTGACCAGAACCTCTCATTATAAGGTTGTGTCCCAAATAGAACTCTGGTCAAATGTAGTGCACTATATAGGGAAAAGGGTTCCATTTGGGTGCATACTAATAGTTTGCTGCTAAGTGCCAACTCTGAGTCAGGAATGCAGCAGCCATATAGTCAACTTAACAGGCGTTGATGTTTTCCTATCTGTGAGAGTAACCAGAAACGTTTTAGCCCAGCTGATGGTTCTCTGTTATGACTCTGACATGTTTTTTTTGTGATTGTCAGTTAGGTGATGAATAACCAGGCAGTGTCCCACAGTGCCTGGTAGTAATCACTGTACAGTACACACACAAACACCCGCCTTTCTGTAAACATATTTGCCATGAAGGATTAGCCCAAGGACATGTATTTAATGGAGGGATACAACAGGCCTGTCAAGACAGTCTAGTTTAGGAGTTATTCATTGTGCTGACCTTGTTTCCTTGTGTAGTTTCAGTAGCTGGTTGTTCAAATTGGTAGTGCCAAAATCTCTTTGATCCTTAAGAGCCAAGTGTACTACAAACACTCACAGCACTTCATATACAGTACTCCACTCTGGTATGCATTGCCTACTGTCCAGTGTGTGAAAAATGCTCATTTACATTGGAAAAAGACTGTTGGTCAGGCATAATTGCAGGGGACTGGTTTAACACTCTCTTTTGGCATAAACTGGCAGCTTACCTTTTAAAAGGGCTCTGGCATGCTGTTGAGTACATCACATCATGAGTACACCATGTCTCCCTCCTCTGTTCCCTGTAGGTGTTAATAACAGCATCAAGTTCTACTGTGAAGCCAAGAATGCCAGAGGTATCTCAGTATCTCGAACAGGCACTGTGCACATTAAAGGTGAGAAATTCATGAATAGTCAATGCTGTCATGAGTGTGACTAAGTCATTTTTCAGATTAGAATACGCTGCTTGATAAAGACTGGTTAGTCAATGCACGTTACATTATGCTGCTGTAATTTAGCTAGGCTTATCGGCCCCGAGTCCAGTTTCTGTTCAGAGTTGGATGTTTGTAAATCTAAAACCCTGTTCTTTAATTGACTGCAGTCCTCCCAGCAGCCCCTAAAGGTGTGCAGGTGGTCCACATGGTGGAGAACAATGTCACGCTGGCCTGGAGCTCAGGCTTCACTGGACACTCTGACCTGTCAGCCTGCACCATCCAGGTACAGTAACTAAGACTGAAGTTCATATAACCTAATTCTTACATTTAGATTTTCAATAAAGCAACCATAATATGCAGTTGATAAATTAGTTATTATTACGAAATGTGGTGGTTGTTGTCAGTGCTATTTTAAGATGGGAGTGACAACCATCAGAATTCCATTAAAGCCGTGGATGAATGTTTGGCCTAGACTGAGATAATGAAAACCACATACCCATTTTTTTTACATTTAAGACAGCCTGAGTATTTAGACCTCAGTTTCAATATTGGAATGAAGGAATTTGGCAATGGAAACATGACGATTTTTAAAGAGATACTTCGAGATTTTGGCAACGAGGCCCTTTATCTACTTCCCCAGAGTCAGATGAACTCATGGATACCATGTTAATATCTCTGTGTCCAGTATGAAGGAAGTTAGAGGTAGTTTTGTCAGCTAATGCTAAACTACCGCTAACTTCCTTCCATACCTTTTTACAGATGTCTAAGAACTCTGGGAGGAAGGTGGAAGTTCGAGACCAGCGTGTGAAGGTTCCACCGTTCCAACAGATCCTCAATGGGCTGAGCTGCTACTCCAACTACAGCGTTAGAGTGTGCTGTGACAATGAGGTGGGGACATCCCCGTTCTCTGGCTGGCTGGACTTTCAGACACCAGAAGCAGGTGTGCATCCAGTCACTAGAATAGATGATGACATATCTGGGGCTGAACAGGGCTGAGTTCCAAATGGCACCCTATTCCTTTGGGCCCTGGTCAAAAGTAGTGCACTATAAAGGGAATAGGGTGCCATTTGGAACTTAACCCTTTTGTTCATCAACTGTTGTTTTTGTTGTCATTTTCTACCAACTGCACTCACATCACCAGCTGGACATCAATACCACGTGACGATCCATGCAACAGTATGGCGAGTAGCAACCTTATCACAATGAGAACATAATGATTCTCTCTGTTTGTGGCCCTCTGTGTCTCACAGCCCCACGGATGACCTTTCAAAGTTGTTACTCTGTCAAAGTAACATGAAACATTTAGAGATGGTTAAGCAGACACAGATTAACCCTAATCTTGGACCAAAAATAATTTGAAGGAGATTCTCCATTGAGTTGTCTTTTTAGTCTAGGACTAGCATTAGCTTAATCTTTGTCTGGGAATCCACCCCTTCATGTTCATATAGGATACGGTCTAAGTTGCAGTTTTAAATGAGGGTTGTTAAGATAAGTGGGACAGGCGTTTGAGTTTAGAGGTGATCACGGGAGCTCGTCTGAGGGGAGCAGTGGAGTGGGGGTTTCTGGTGGCGACCTTGTGTGTATGTTTGTAAACTGCCAGTGCTGGACACAGGCCAGTGGATTCCAGTCCCACTTGTACAATGAACCATTGTGCATGCCCTCAATCCATATCAATGTGCTGCAGTGCTGAACTAAACCCTGTTGTCTCATTGTCGACACACGCTGGTCAAGGAGGCCACTGCAGGAATGATTGGGGTCTCATTTTAGGGTGACCTGAAGCCGTTCTCAATTTGCTTCGGGATTATCTACTTTCCCAGAGTCAGATGAACTTGTGGATACCATTTTTATGTCTGTGTGCAGTATGAAGGAAGTTAGAAGTAGTTTCGCAAGCTATTGCTAACTAGCAATGACTGGAAGTCTATGGATATCTACTAGCATGATAGCAGATACCCATAGACGTCCAGTAAATACCCATAGACGTCCAGTAAATACCCATAGACGTCCAGTAAATACCCATAGACGTCCAGTAAATACCCATAGACGTCCAGTAAATACCCATAGACGTCCAGTAAATACCAATAGACGTCCAGTAAATACCCATAGACGTCCAGTAAATACCCATAGACGTCCAGTAAATACCCATAGACGTCCAGTAAATACCCATAGACGTCCAGTAAATACCCATAGACGTCCAGTAAATACCCATAGACGTCCAGTAAATACCCATAGACGTCCAGTAAATACCCATAGACGTCCAGTAAATACCCATAGACGTCCAGTAAATACCCATAGACGTCCAGTAAATACCCATAGACGTCCAGTAAATACCCATAGACGTCCAGTAAATACCCATAGACGTCCAGTAAATACCCATAGACGTCCAGTAAATACCCATAGACGTCCAGTAAATACCCATAGACGTCCAGTAAATACCCATAGACGTCCAGTAAATACCCATAGACGTCCAGTAAATACCCATAGACGTCCAGTAAATACCCATAGACGTCCAGTAAATACCCATAGACTTCCAGTAAATACCCATAGACGTCCAGTAAATACCCATAGACGTCCAGTAAATACCCATAGACGTCCAGTAAATACCCATAATACCCATAGACGTCCAGTAAATACCCATAATACCCATAGACTTCCAGTATATACCCATAGACTTCCAGTAAATACCCATAGACTTCCAGTAAACACCCATAAACTTAGTCATTGCGCTAAAGCTAGTTAGCATTGGCTCGCAAAACTACCTCGAACTTCCTTCATACTGGACACAGAGACATACATTTTTTATCCACGAGTTCATCTGACTGCTGGAGTAGATAAAGGGCCTCATTGCCAAAATCCCGAAGTATACCTTAATCTTGGCCCTTTCCCTTATATCCCATTCAGTGTTTAATAGTCACATGTGCAGGGTTGCAGGTGTGATTGGAGGGTACAATGAAAATCTTAGGCTCCAACATTCTGGACTAAGTTAAATAAAATAATGAAAATGATTTAAAAAATAATCTGTAGCAGCGATTAATAAATAAATGTCCATATGTTTGCAGAAGTGGAAGCAATACTGCTTATACCTATCCAGACCCTTTAGATCTGTTAATGTTTTTTTAAGGATTAGGACCAAGGGTGTGATGACATCTTGGACATATACAATGGCAACCCCGTATTGTTCTTTGATGAAATGTAAAGTATTGTCATGAAACTGTCCGTCTTCTTTCTTCCTAGTGCCCTCAGCTGCCCCCCGGAACCTGACCTTTGAACTAACTGAACAGCATCTGTCCCTGAACTGGGCGAGCTTGGACGACAAGGAGCTGCAGGGGAAACTGATGGCCTACAAAGTCCAGTGGAACCTGGGAGGAGAGGGACAGGTTCAGACCCATACACCTATACACACTGAAGGAATCTCGTATATAACTCAGATGATAGCAAAAGCTGCAGGAAGAAAATAAACAGAAGAAAATAGTCTCTGGCTGTGCAGATCAATGCACATTTCAGTCATTTAATATGCCAAATTCTCAGTCACAGTAGACATTGGTCAGTGGAGCATACAATAACCACAGCCAGCCGACACCAGTCTTCAGCTGCTGTCAACAATCTACTTCTTATTAATTACAATCCCTATGTTTCTGTTATTATGGAATGTGGTACATTACAGTATGACTACTTTCACAGTCCTATGGCCGTACCAGAAGTTTCTATGGCCGTACCAGAAGTTTCTATGGCCGTACCAGAAGTTTCTATGGCCATATCAGAAGTTTCTATGGCCATATCAGAAGTTTCTATGGCCGTATCAGAAGTTTCTATGGCCGTATCAGAAGTTTCTATGGCCGTATCAGAAGTTTCTATGGCCGTATCAGAAGTTTCTATGGCCGTATCAGAAGTTTCTATGGCCGTACCAGAAGTTTCTATGGCCGTACCAGAAGTTTCTATGGCCGTACCAGAAGTTTCTATGGCCGTACCAGAAGTTTCTATGGCCGTACCAGAAGTTTCTATGGCCGTACCAGAAGTTTCTATGGCCGTACCAGAAGTTTCTATGGCCGTACCAGAAGTTTCTATGGCCGTACCAGAAGTTTCTATGGCCGTACCAGAAGTTTCTATGGCCGTACCAGAAGTTTCTATGGCCGTACCAGAAGTTTCTATGGCCGTACCAGAAGTTTCTATGGCCGTACCAGAAGTTTCTATGGCCGTACCAGAAGTTTCTATTGCCGTACCAGAAGTTTATATGGCCATACTAGGGGTTTAGTTGTTTTTAATAGGGACATTGCTATAGAAAATGGGTCAACAGTCTTTTTACTCTCCTTTCTATGACTCCCAATCTGTCAGGTGTTCAGATATCTAAACCCTTTGAGCTCGATACATGTGTTCTGTTTTTTTCTTTCTTGGCCACTAGAATTGTATAATGACCATACAGTGCCTCCAGAAAGTATTCACGCAGATGTGTTGTCACTGGCCTAGACACACAGTACCCCATAATGTCAAAGTGGAAATACGGTTTTTGAAAATGTTACATATTCATTAAAAATAAAGCTGAAATGTCTTGGATCAATAAGTATTCAACCCTTTTATTATGGCAACACTAAATACATTCAGGAGTAAAAATGTGCTCAACAAGTCGCATAAGTTGCATGGACTCACTCCATGTCATGATATTTGAATGACTACCTCATCTCTGTACCCCACACATACAATTACCACAAAGACCAGGGATAAGAGCACCTATTGGTACATGGGTAAAAAAAAAAAGAAGACACTGAATATCGCTTTGAGCATGGTGAAGTTATTAACTACACTTTGGATGGTGTATCAATACACCAGTCACTACAAAGATACAAGTGTCCTTCCTAACTCAAATGCCGGAGAGGAAAGGAACCACTCAGGGATTTCACCATGATGCCAAAACATTTATTACAGTTTATTAATGGCTGTGATAGAACTGAGGATGGATCAACAACATTATAGTTACTCCACAATACTAACCTAATTGACAGAGTGAAAAAACAAGGAAGTCTGTACACAATACAAATATTCCCCAAAAAAGCATCTTGTTTGCAACAAGGCATTAAAGTAATACTGCAAAAAATGTGGCAAAGCAATTAACTTTTTCTCTTCAATACAAAGTGTTATATTTGGGGCAAATACAACACATTACTGAGTACCACTCTCCATATTTTCAAGCGTCATGTTTTGGTGTATGATTGTAATCGTTAAGAACTGGGCAGTTTATTAGGATAAAAAAATAAATGTAATGGAGCTAAGCACAGGTAAAATCCTAGAGGAAAACCTGGTTCATTCTGCTTTCCACCAGACAATTCACCTTTCAGCAGGACAATAACCTAGAACACAAGGTCAAATCTACACTGGAGTTGCTTACCAAGAAGACTGGGAATGTTCCTGAGTTACAGTTTTTATTAAAATCTACTTTAAAATATATGGCAAGACCTGAAAATGGTTAAAGATCATGAGCATTTGCGTTGCTGAAATTGTAACACCAAATGAATGTTCAAAATGTATTCCAAGTCCTCTTGCATGGTCTTCAATGTAATATTTTCTCATAATGGAGAGAATTCAAAAAATAAATAAATGAAAAGGTCACATTTCATATTTTGTTCCTGTGGTGTCAACGCATGTGTGTCTCTGTGATAAAATGCCAGCACTTACTTGGATCTAATTTGCAATGGAAGCTTTGTTTTTAAGTTTCTTCAACTCAAAGCAATATGTCTTTAATAGAACACACATTAACATACGTTTTGGTTGTTGTGTTCCAGGAGGCGTTGCTCTTTAAAGAGAACATGGCCCACCTGTCTGGTGGAGGTCGTTTCTTCAACGCCACCTTCCAGGTGTCGGCGTGTACAGTGGCCGGCTGTGGGCCCTGGAGCCAGCCTGTACTGGTCATGCCCGCCTCAGGTCAGTGAGCCCTTCTGTCACTCCACCGCAATCAGTCCCTCTGTCACGCTGGTTGTGTACACTTGACACTTACATGCGACTGCTACTATCAGAATACAAAGATCGTATTGAAAAGACAAACCAGTCGCATTGTGGTCAGATTGTGTTCAGATCTGACTGACCACTTCAGGTGGTCAGGGACTCATTGAGGAGAGATCCACCCGCAGTCTGGACTCAATCAGGCTTCAGAAAGTGCATACAGTGGGGAACGTCATCAGCACTTCGCCAACACAAGTCTCCTGAAAACGTGTGTTTTGGAAGCGAAAGACTCATTAAATGTTGGAGGAAATACATTCCTAGCATGTGAGGAACGTGTTTCCTGGCTTCATAAATGCTAGCTAATTAGGAAAAAAAAAATGTTTGGCTAGAGTTATGCTAACCTGTTTGCAATCCCTTTAGCTTTGTTGGCTGGCTGGCTACAGAGGTTAGTTGGTTAGTTAGCTATAGTAGATGGCTAATGCCATCAAGTTGTGTTATCGAATTTAGCCTTTTCCACCGTTTGCATACTGGCATTTCAATATAACCTAGGAAAAGGGAATCCAGACACAATGTGGACACATTTAAATGTAGACGTACGACGTGTTCGGGAATTCCATTATCGTAACTCTATGATCAGAATACAAAATCTGTATGAACTGTCAAGTCTAAAAACGGCCTCTTTCACTATACACTATTAGTCCCTCTGTCACTATACACTATTAGTCCCTCTGTCACTATACACTATTAGTCCCTCTGTCACTATTAGTCCCTCTGTCACTATCCACTATTAGTCCCTCTGTCACTATCCACTATTAGTCCCTCTGTCACTATCCACTATTAGTCCCTCTGTCACTATACACTATTAGTCCCTCTGTCACTATTAGTCCCTCTGTCACTATTAGTCCCTCTGTCACTGCTAGTCCCTCTGTCACTATTAGTCCCTCTGTCACTATCCACTATTAGTCCCTCTGTCACTATTAGTCCCTCTGTCACTATCCACTATTAGTCTCTCTGTCACTATTAGTCCCTCTGTCACTATTATGTCCTCTGTCACTATCCAACATTAGTCCCTCTGTCACTATTATGTCCTGTCACTATCCAACATTAGTCCCTCTGTCACTATTATGTCCTCTGTCACTATCCACTATTATGTCCTCTGTCACTATCCAACATTAGTCCCTCTGTCACTATTATGTCCTCTGTCACTATCCACTATTAGTCCCTCTGTCACTATCCACTAGTAGTCTAGTTGTTTTGAAACCTATGCTCCAAATTTGAAGGTGACACGGCTTTGTGTTGTATGTAAAGCTAGTTTGTTATACTGTGTGTGTGTGTGTGTTTATGTTCCACAAAGCAGTGGCAGCCCAGACTCAGAGAGGCCATATGTGGGTGGGTCTGTTGCTGGGCCTGCTGGTGGCCACCATGGTAGGGCTTCTCCTGACAGTCCTAGTGCACCGCAGAGGGAAGGAAACACAGTTTGGGTAGGCTATGATTGTCTCTCTCTCTCTACTAGAATACAGCCATTCATACTGTACATATCTCTAGACATCATTTTTTGGGTGAGAAGGATTTATATGGGCTGAAAGCAGCGTACCACCCCTTCACATAGAGGCAAATTTTTCTGCAGTATATACCAGAATCCGAGGCATTGTTTGAATACTTTGACAGCATACTTCTTCACTTCTTTCTTCTGAGCTGACATGATTGGATAAGGAAAAGCAAGGTTTCCACGAGATTCCCTTCAACAATGTTTTGGTCTGATCAGTGGAATATCTCTAGGAAGGGAGGAAGGATGCATTTTAGAAGTATTTGAACACAGGGGCAATGTATCTACAAGGTTACAACACCAACGTAAAGATGGGATAATAGGGCTCTGCTTGTCCTTGCAGGTCTGTGTTCAAGCCACCGGGGACTGAGAGCACGGTCTCCTTCACTGCAGCCAGGTCATTCAACAGGGCCTGCTCTGAGCTCCCAGAATCCACCTGTAAGTAAAGTCAGTCATGTTTGGCTTGTAGCCTCCACAAATAAATGTTTCTCTATTGACACATATGGCACAAGCACTACAGTGCGGTTGCATCCTAAATGGCACACTATTCCCTATATAGTGCAGTACTTTTGACCAGAACCTTTTGGGCCCACTACATAGGCAAAAAGGTGCCTCTATTGACCCGTATTGTAGTGGACCTGGGTTGTGAATAATTAATTGTATCTCTGTCTTCCATCAGTGGACAGCTTGGGTATCAACGACGATCTGAAGGCCAAGCTTCAAGACGTTCTGATCCCAGAAAGGCTACTGACCCTCGGACACATCTTGGGAAAAGGTTGGTGGGACATCCTATGTTTATTTCACTTAGCTGTGCTCAACAGATAAAGTACATTTAGATAGAAAACCTTAACAATGTATTGTTTGATGCTGCAATGTGCAAAATCAAATCAGTTTATTGGTCGCGTACATAGATTTACAGATGTTATTGCAGGCGCAGTGAAATGCTTGTTTTCTAGCTCCAACAGTGTAGTAATATCTAGCAGTAATATAATACCCTCACCCCCACAGTGACCATGCCTGCGTATGTACATACATATCCCAACCAGAAGCAATAGATGACAGGCAACATCTGCACTGAGCTAAACGCTAGAGCTGTCGCTTTCAATGAGTGGGACACTAATCAAATCAAATCAAATCAGGACACTTATAAGAAATCCAGCTATGCCCTTTGACGAACCATCAAACAGACAAAGTGTCAATACAGGATCAAGATTGAATCCTACTACACTAGCTCTGACGTTCGTCATATGTAGCAGGGCTTGCAAACTATCACAGATTACAAAGGGAAACCCAGATGTGAGCTGTCTAGTGACGCGAGCCTACCAGTCCAGCTAAATACGTTCTATGTGCGCTTCGAGGCTAGGAACACTGAACTATGCATGAGAGCATCAGCTATTCCAGATGACTTTGATCACCCTCTCCTTAGCTGATGGATGACCTTTAAACAGGTTAACATTCACAAGGCCACAGGGCCATCCGGATTACCTGGACGAGTACTCAGAGCATGCGCAGACCAACTGGCAAGTGTCTTCACCAACATTTTCAACCTCTCCATGTCCGAGTCTGTAATACCAATGTGTTTTAAGCAGACCACCATAGTCCCTGTGTCCAAGAACACCAAGGTAACCTGCCTAAATGACTACTAACCCGTAGCACTCACGTCTGTAGCCATGAAATGCTTTGAAAGGCTGGTCATGGCCCACATCAACACCATTATCCCAGACACCCTGGACCCACTCCAATTCGCATACCACCCCAACATATCCACAGATGACGCAATCTCTATTGCACCCCACACTGCCCACTGATCATTGTCTTGTTGGAAGCTGAACCTTCACCCCAGTCTGAGGTCCTTAGCACTCTGGAGCTGGTTTTCATCAGGGATCTCTCTGTACTTTGCTCCATTTATCTTTCCCTGGATCCTGACTAATCTCCAAGTCCTTGCCGCTAAAAAACATCCCCACAGCATGATGCTTACACCACCATGCTTCACCGTAGGGATGGTGCCAGGATTCCTCTAGACGTGATGCTTGACATTCAGGCCAAAGAGTTCATCAGGCCAGCGAATCTTGTTTCTCATGGTCTGAGAGTCTTTAGGTGCCTTTTGGAAAACTCCAAGCAGGCTGTCATGTGCCTTTTACCGAGGAGTGGCTTCCGTCTGGCTACTCTACCATACAGGCCTGATTGGTGTAGTGCTGCAGAGATGGTTGTCCTTCTGGAAGGTTTTCCAATCTCCACAGAGGAACTCTAGAGCTCTGTCAGCGTGACCATCGGGTTCTTGGTCCCCTCCCTGACCAAGGCCTTTCTCCTCCGATTGCTCAGTTTGGCCGGGCGGTCAGCTCTATGAAGAGTCTTGGTGGTTCCAATCTTCTTCCATTTAAGAATGATGGAGGCTACTGTGTTCTTGGGGACATTCAATGCTGCAATCAAAATGTTTTTGATACCCTTCCTCAGATCTGTGCCTCGACACAATCCTGTCTCGGAGCTCTACGGATTATTCCTTCGACATCCTGGCTTGGTTTTTACTCTGACATGCACTGTCAACTGTGGGGCCTTATATAGACAGGTGTGTGCCTTTTTTCAAATCATGCCCAATCAATTACATTTACCACAGGTGGACTCCAATCAAGTAGTAGAACCATCTCAAGGATGATCAATGGAAACAGGATGCACCTGAGCTCAGTCTCATAGCAAAGGGTCTGAATACTTATGTAAATAAGGTATCTGTTTATTTTCAACACATTTGCAACAATTTCTAAAAACCTGTTTTTGCTTTGTCATTGTGGGGTATTTTGTGTAGAATGAGGGGAAAAAATGTCATCCGTTTTAGAATAAGGCTGTAACGTAACAAAGTGGAAAAGGTCAATGGGTCTGAATACTTTCCGAAGGCACATATAGTACTACCTCAGCTACCTCCTACCCGTGCACATGGACTTGGTACTGGTAACCCGTGTAAATAACCAAGTTACTGTATATTTATTCCTCATTATTTTTCTATGTATTCCTCATTATTATTATTTCTATTTATTCTCTTTCCATTGTTGGGAAGGGCAAGCATTTCACTGTTGGTCTACACCTGTTTATGAAGCATGTGACATTTTTTTAATTTGAAATAGAGCATTTACAAAAGTCTGGCATGGCCTATAACCATAACTGTGTATTGCTAAATAACAAGACAATGTCTGTATTATATTTTGGAATATGTTGAGTTGTTTGAGGAGTAACGTGCCAGTGATGTCTGTTTAGGTGAGTTTGGCTCTGTGCGTGAGGCCTTCCTAAAGATGGAGGACAGCACTGTACAACAGAAGGTTGCAGTGAAGGTGCTAAAAAGTGAGACTTTTACATTTTAACTGCCTTTTTTATATAATCATAATTTAGCAGATTTATATAGTGCTTTTCTACCAATGTAGGAACTCAAAGCGCTTTACATAGTAGGGGGAAACTCCCCTCATCCACCACCAATGTGTAGCACCCACCTGGGTGAAGCACGGCGACCATTTTGGTGCCCGAACGCTCCCCGCACATCAGCTATCATGTGGAGAGGTGAGGAGTGATATACAGTGCCTTGCGAAAGTATTCGGCCCCCTTGAACTTTCCGACCTTTTGCCACAGGCTTCAAACATAAAGATATAAAACTGTATTTTTTTGTGAAGAATCAACAACAAGTGGGACACAATCATGAAGTGGAACGACATTTATTGGATATTTCAAACTTTTTTAACAAATCAAAAACTGAAAAATTGGGCGTGCAAAATTATTCAGCCCCTTTACTTTCAGTGCAGCAAACTCTCTCCAGAAGTTCAGTGAGGATCTCTGAATGATCCAATGTTGACCTAAATGACTAATGATGATAAATACAATCCACCTGTGTGTAATCAAGTCTCCGTATAAATGCACCTGCACTGTGATAGTCTCAGAGGTCCGTTAAAAGCGCAGAGCGCATCATGAAGAACAAGGAACACACCAGGCAGGTCCGAGATACTGTTGTGAAGAAGTTTAAAGCCGGATTTGGATACAAAAAGATTTCCCAAGCTTTAAACATCCCAAGGAGCACTGTGCAAGCGATAATATTGAAATGGAAGGAGTATCAGACCACTGCAAATCTACCAAGACCTGGCCGTCCCTCTAAACTTTCAGCTCATACAAGGAGAAGACTGATCAGAGATGCAGCCAAGAGGCCCATGATCACTCTGGATGAACTGCAGAGATCTACAGCTGAGGTGGGAGACTCTGTCCATAGGACAACAATCAGTCGTATATTGCACAAATCTGGCCTTTATGGAAGAGTGGCAAGAAGAAAGCCATTTCTTAAAGATATCCATAAAAAGTGTTGTTTAAAGTTTGCCACAAGCCACCTGGGAGACACACCAAACATGTGGAAGAAGGTGCTCTGGTCAGATGAAACCAAAATTGAACTTTTTGGCAACAATGCAAAACATTATGTTTGGCATAAAGGAAACTAAGCTCATCACCCTGAACACACACCATCCCCACTGTCAAACATGGTGGTGGCAGCATCATGGTTTGGGCCTGCTTTTCTTCAGCAGGGACAGGGAAGATGGTTAGAATTGATGGGAAGATGGATGGAGCCAAATACAGGACCATTCTGGAAGAAAACCTGATGGAGTCTACAAAAGACCTGAGACTGGGACGGAGATTTGTCTTCCAACAAGACAATGATCCAAAACATAAAGCAAAATCTACAATGGAATGGTTCAAAAATAAACATATCCAGGTGTTAGAATGGCCAAGTCAAAGTCCAGACCTGAATCCAATCGAGAATCTGTGGAAAGAACTGAAAACTGCTGTTCACAAATGCTCTCCATCCAACCTCACTGAGCTCGAGCTGTTTTGCAAGGAGGAATGGGGAAAAATTTCAGTCTCTCGATGTGCAAAACTGATAGAGACATACCCCAAGCGACTTACAGCTGTAATCGCAGCAAAAGGTGGCGCTACAAAGTATTAACTTAAGGGGGCTGAATAATTTTGCACGCCCAATTTTTCAGTTTTTGATTTGTTAAAAAAGTTTGAAATATCCAATAAATGTCGTTCCACTTCATGATTGTGTCCCACTTGTTGTTGATTCGTCACAAAAAAAATACAGTTTTATATCTTTATGTTTGAAGCCTGAAATGTGGCAAAAGGTCGCAAAGTTCAAGGGGGCCGAATACTTTCGCAAGGCACTGTATACCAATTAGGAACGAGGGGGATGATTTGATGGCCATGATGTAATGGGGCCAAGTTTGGAATTTAGCCATGATCCCGGGGTTAACAGCCCTGTTCTTATGAGTGTGTCAGTGGATAATACATTGATACACATGATAATTGTACCTGTATAATGTGAACTAATAAGTCCTTGGAAGTTATGATAATTTATGTTCTCTGTCCTTTTTACATCAGCGGATATCAACTCATCATGTGATATTGAGCAGTGCCTGAAAGAGGCTGCTTACATGAAGGACTTCCACCATCCAAATGTCATCCAGCTCATTGGTTAGTGGCAGTGAAGACACATTTTACTTCCGCCGACTCACTTCAATTAAATCTAACTTTATTTATATCCTTAGGGGCAATTAAGAAAGGCATTGCCAGATTCCAAATAATAACAGCTTGCACATATAATACAACCACAAGTAAGGCTACTTAGGATCAGAAACGGAGTGTTTTAAGAGTTGCCCATCAATCAATGTGCTTTGACCAGGGCCGGCCCTAGTCTTATGGGGGCCCTAAGCGAGATTTGGTTGGAGGAGCCCCCACCTCATGGCAAAACATTTGTGTGTCCCCTCTTGATGCAGAGAGAAAAACATATTACGCTTTAAGTTAATTTCCTGCAATTTTGCACATTTTGCCAAGGGGTATAGAGAAAATGTTGAGGTTTTACATTAAGTTAACTGCAATTCTACAGATTTTACGATGGCCTGACATTTTTTTAATTTATTTACATTTTATAAAGAATTTCATGCAATTCTACTCATTTTGCCATGGGGTGGATATCTAATATGATATGAGTGAAAATGACAAACAAAATCAATGGGGGCAACCTGGAGGTCAGGGCCCCTGGGCGAGTGCCCTGTCTGTATTCAGCCATGATAGCTGGCTAGACAAACTACTCATCTAAAAAGTGTTAGTTGACATGGCTAATTGAGTGACTGTCAGTAACTGACATAACAAGAGAAACTGCTGATGCACAACCAGAGTATAAATTGCACCTGGTGTATTCTACTAATCTTACTCTCATTAGTGAGTTCCTAAACACTAAAGGGGGGGGGGTTAGGTTGGAGCTCCCCTAGTAGCCTGTATCCCTAAGCGACCACTTATGTCGCTTATGCCTGGAGCTGGCCCTGGCTTCGACTGACTTGTTCTGCTGAGTTGTTGATTGAATATATTTTTATTCTCTAGGAGTGAGTTTGCACAGGCGGCCTCAGCAACGGTTGCCCATCCCCATGGTTATCCTGCCCTTCATGAAGCATGGGGATCTTCACACCTTTCTGCTCATGTCCCGCCTTGGAGACGAGCCCTTTGTGAGTAGTCACCTATACGTTTTATACACTCTTGTATGCATACTAAAATAGATAGCCAATTCAGGGACATAAACACTCAGTGGCCAGTTTATTAGGTATACCCATCTAGTACGGGGTCGGACCCCTTTTCCTCCAGAACCGCCTGAATTCTTCAGGGCATAGAAACGTTGCTCAATTGGTATCAAGGGACCTAACGTGTGCCAGGAAAACATTCACCACACCATTACACCAACAGCCTGTACCATTGACACCAGGCAAGATGAGGCCATGGACTTATGCCGCAAAAGCCAAATCCTGACTCTGCCATCAGGAACGGGGATTCATCAGACAAGGCAATCTTTTTCCACTCCTCAGTTGTGCAGTGTTGGTGATTGCCTTCCCATTTTAGCTGCTTCTTGTTGTTTTTAGCTGATAGGAGTGGAACCTAGTGTGGTAGTCTACTGCAATAGCCCATCCGTAACAAGGACCGACGAGTTGTGTTCCAAATTGCCGTTCTGCACACCACTGTTGTACTGCCCCGTTATTTGCCTGTTTGTGGCCCACCTGTTAGATTGCACAATTCTTGCCATTCTTCTTCAACCTCTCTCATCAACGAGCTGTTTTCACCCACAGGACTTCCGCTGACTGGATGTTTTTTCTCTCTCGCACCATTCTCAGTAAACTCTAGACACTGTCGTGCATGAAAAGCCCAGGACGCACCACTGACGAACATACGTAGGTCACTTGTTTTGCCCATTCTAATGTTCAATTGAACAGTAACTGAATGCCTGTCTGCTTGCTTTTGTAGCAAATCACGCCCACGTGACCCACTGTCTGTAGGAGAGCACCATTTTCATGAACAGGGTTGGTGAACCTAAAACTGGCCACTGAGTGTATATTGATGCAAACAGTAACACAAACAGTTACTTTATACAACGGGTGGATCTAATCCTGAATGCTGATGGATTAATACCGCATTCCAGCAGGTGTCTATTCCACCGTTACCACCAGCTAAATCTATGTCATTAAAATGCCTATTTACTCTGTTCTATCCACTGTCTCATCAGCCCATCCAGGCAATTTATAAACTTGATCTCCACAATAAAAATATATGCATCTAGAAATTATCTTACATTCAAGGTCTTCCACTGTTAGTTGTCAGTTTAGATGCATGTTTAAATCATTCCATCATTTCCTGTTATACTGGAAAGACAAGTCTTAGTGTGGGGTCAAATATTTTTTTCCCAGGACACTTTCTAATTGATGCACATCTTCAAATCATGTTTTAACAAAGTAATGTTGTGGTCTCTCCCTCACACAGACAGTGTCACTGCAGATGCTCATTCAGTTTATGTTGGACATCGCTCGTGGAATGGAGTACCTGAGCAACAAAAGCATCATACACAGGGATCTGGCTGCACGCAACTGCATGTGAGTGAATTACCAGCAGAGTAGACAGTGGCTCCATCTCAAATGGCACCCTATTCCCTATAAAGGGCACTACTTTCTATCAGAGCCCTATGGGCCCTGGTCAAAACTAGTGCACTAAATAGCAGGGTTCATACACATTTTGACAGAAGGAATATTATAACTTTTCCAAGACTTCTCCATGACGTTTAACCAAATTTCCATGACCAACAATTGGCGGCGTCTCTATGTACGTATGAAAAATGTGCTTAATGTGGTATCAACACTGGGAGGCTTGCTCTCTGATCCCATGTACAATCTCCTGTTGTTGTGCAAGGCACTTAACTCCCACAAAGTAGAATACCGGTTAGGCAACTGTATAAAACACGTGGTCAACCCTCAGTCTGGAGAGATACTTGATGTACAGGCTTTTGATCCAGCCCTGCTCAAACACAGAGCCAGTTTATCAAGGTCCAGTTGGGCAGATAATCTCTACAATATGGTTTGTTAGAGGGGGACTGGAATAAAGGCCTGTACATACATTAGCTCTCCTGGAGGACGGCTGATCACCCTTGATGAAAAATATTACAACCAAATATATTTTATGCCTTTTGAAATAAATGCTCATTCAATATATCAAAGATCAAGTGGCTGTTGTTGGCTACAAATCTTTTTATTCAGCTGAAGCAAACCCACAAATTTTCTTCAGGAAATGTACCTTTTCTAGTTAAGTTTATAAGCTAACTTGGTGTTTACTCTGCAGGCTGACTAGCATCTTGAGTTGAATGTCCCATACAGTGGATGCCCAAATCAACTGGAAGTATCTACAAAAAAATTACTTTTTGCGATTCACAAATTATTATTTTGATTCACTGCAACTGAACCAAAACCCAACTAATACAATGTTGAAGTGAATAATTCCTTTTATCCCAAAAAATTGTTAGTCTGTAGAAAGTTTTTGGGGACATGACGAAAACATGAATACATGCTAATAATAGTTCAACAGTTAACTAGTGCAGGGGTTTTTCACTCGGGGGGGCTCCTTCCAGCATTGGGGAACATCCTGTGCCTCCCCATTACTATTTCTATGGGCACAGGCACTGTTCATGACACAAACTGTGCACACCCCTTCTTTCAATTCTATACATTTTGTCATGTGTATTCATGTGATATGAGTGACAAAAAAAGTATAATATCTATAAACAAAAACAAATTAAAAATAAACGTTAGCTGACATGGGCTAGTTGATCTGGACAGTTCTTACAAGTTATAAATAGCTCTCTAAGGTATGCAATGACTGACAAGAGGAACTGATGATGCACTACCCAATTTCGAAATTGCACCTTGTGCATTCTACTATTACAACTTTCAAGAGTAAGTTTAAGCCGGAATGAGAGTTCCTTAAAAACATTTTTTTTATATATCCACAGTGCCTTCGGAAAATATTCAGCCCCCTTGACTTTTTCCACATTTTGTTACGTTACAGCCTTATTCAAAAATGAATTAAATAAATACAAATATTCCGCAATCTACACACACTACCCCATAATGACAAAGCAAAAACATGTTTTTAGACATTTTTGCTAATTTACAAAATACTTTTTACATAAGTATTCAGACTCTTTGCTATGAGAATCGAAATTGAGCTCAAGTGCATCCTGTTTCCATTGATCATCCTTAAGATGGTTAAAGTCCACCTTTGGTAAATTCAATTGATTCGACATGATTTGGAAAGGCACACACCTGTCTATATAAGGTCCCACAGTTGACAGTGCATGTCAGAGCAAAAACCAAGCCATGAGGTCGAAGGAACTGTCCGTAGAGCTCAGCGACAGGATTGTGTCGAGGCACAGATCTGGGGAAGGGTACCAAAACATTTCTGCAACTTTGAAGATTCCCAAGAACACAGTGGCCTCCATCATTCGTAAATGGAAGATGTTTGGAACCACCAAGAGACTTCCTAGAGCTGGCTGCCCGGCCAAACTGAGCTATCGGGGGTGAAGGACCATGGTCAGGGAGGGGACCAAGAACCCGATGGTCACTCTAGAGTTCCTCTTTGGAGATGGGAGAACCTTCCAGAAGGACAACCATCTCTGCAGCACTCCACCAATCAGGCCTTTATGGTAGAGTAGCCAGACGGAAGCCACTCCTCAGTAAAAGGCACATGACAGCCCGCTTGGAGTTTGCCAAAAGGCACCTACAGGACTCTCAGGCTATGACAAACAAGACTCTTTGGTCCAATGACACCAAGATTGAACTCTTTGGCCTGAATGCGAAGCTTCACGTCTGGAGGAAACCTGGCACCATCCCTACAGTGAAGCATGGTGGTGGCAGCATCATGTTGTGGGGATGTTTTTCAGCGGTAGGGACTGGGAGACTTATCAGGATCGAGGGAAAGATTAATGGAGTAAAGTACAGGGAGAACCTTGACGAAAACCTACTCCAGAGCACTCAGGACCTCAGACTGGGGTGAAGGTTTACCTTCCAACAGGACAACAACCCTAAGCACACAACCAAGACAATGCAGGAGTAGCTTCGGGACAAGTCTCTGAATATCCTTGAGTGGCCCAGTCAGACCCCGGACATGAACCCAATCAAACATCTCTGGAGAGACCTGAAAATAGCTGTGCAGCGATACTCCCCATCCAACCTGACCGAGCTTGAGAGGATCTGCAGGGAAGAATGGGAGAAACTCCCCAAATACAGGTGTGCCAAGCTTGTAGCGTCATACCCAAGAAGACTCAAGTCTGTAATCGCTGCCAAATATATATATATATATATATATATAGCACCAGTCAACAGTTTGGACACGCCTACTTATTCAAGGGTTTGTCTTTATTTTTTACTATTTAATATATTTGCACACTCTTGCCATGAGTGTGCAAAGCTGTCATCAAGGTGTGGCTACTTTGATTTGTTTAACACTTTTTTGGTTACGACATGATTCCATATGTTATTTCATAGTTTGATAGTTTTCACTATTATTCTACAATGTAGAAAATTGTTTAAATAAAGAAAAACCCTGGATGAATAGATGTCCAGACTTTTGACTGAAACTGTACATACAGTACAAGTCGGAAGTTTACATACACAAGTTGGAGTCATTAAAACTTGTTTTTCAACCACTCCACAAATTTCTTGTTAACAAACTATAGTTTTGGCAAGTCTGTTAGCACATCTACTTTGTGCATGACACAAGTAATTTTTCCAACCATTGTTTACAGATTATTTCACTTTTAATTCACTGTATCACAATTCCAGTGGGTCAGAAGTTTACATACACTAAGTTGACTGTGCCTCTAAACAGCTTGGAAAATTCCAGAAAATGATGTCATGGCTTCAGAAGCTTCTGATATCATTTGAGTCAATTGGAGGTGTACGTGTGGGTGTATTTCAAGGCCTACCTTCAAACTCGGTGCCTCTTTGCTTGACATTGGTGGAAAATCAAAAGAAATCAGCCAAGACCTCCGATTTTTTTTTGTGGACCTCCACAAGTCTGGTTCATCCTTGGGAGCAATTTCCACACTCCTGAAGGTACCACGTTCATCTGTACAAACAATAGTACGCAAGTATAAACACCATGGGACCACGCAGCCGTCATTCCGCTCAGGAAAAAGATGCGTTCTGTCTCCTTGTGATGAACGTACTTTGGTGCGACAAGTGCAAATCAATCCCAGAACAACAGCAAAGGACCTTGTGAAGATGGGGGAGGAAACAGGTACAAAAGTATCTATATCCACAGTAAAACGAGTCCTATATCGACATAACCTAAAAGGCCGCTCTGCAAGGAAGAAACCACTGCTCCAAAACCACCATAAAAAAAGCCAGACTACAGTTTGCAACTGCACATGGGGACAAAGATCATACTTTTTGGAGTTTTGTCCTCTTGTCTGATGAAACAAAAATAGAACTGTTTGGCCATAATGACCATCGTTATGTTTGGAGGAAAAAGGGGGATGCTTGCAAGCCGAAGAACACCATCCCAAACGTGAAGCACGGGGATGGCAGCATCATGTTGTGGGAGTGCTTTGCTGTAGGAGGGACTGGTGCACTTCACAAAATAGATGGCATCATCAGGTAGGAAAATGATGTGGATATATTGAAGCAACATCTCAAAACATCAGTCAGGAAGTTAAAGCTTGGTCGCAAATGAACAATGACCTGAAGCATACTTCCAAAGTTGTGGCAAAATGGCTTAAGGACAACAAAATCAAGGTATTGGAGTAGCCATTACAAAGCCCTGACCTCAACCCTATAGTTGTGGGCAGAACTGAAAAAGTGTGTGCCTACAAACCTGACTCCAGCTCTGTTAGGAGGAATGGGCCAAAATTCACCCAACTTATTGTGGGAAGCTTGTGGAAGGCTACCTAAAACGTTTGACCCAAGTTACACCATTTAAAGGCAATGCTACCAAATTCTAATTGAGTATATGTAAACTTCTGACCCACTAGGAATGTGATGAAAGAAATAAAAGCTGAAATAAATAATTCTCTCTACTATTATTCTGACATTTCACATTCTTAAAGTGAAGCGGTGATCCTAACTGACCTAAAAACGGAATTTTTCTAGGATTAAATGTCAGGAACTGTGAACAATTTGAGTTTAAATGTATTTGGCTAAGGTGTATTTAAACTTCCGACTTCATATTTATGTACATTATGTGTATGTACAGTTGAAGTCGGAAGTTTACATACACCTTAGCCAAATACATTTAAACTTAATTAATAATTAATAATAACATTTAATCCTAGTAAAAAATAATTGGCGAATAATTGGCGACCATCTCCACTCCTTTATTCATAGGCTGAGTGAAAACTTGACAGTCTGTGTGGCAGACTTTGGCCTTTCAAAGAAAATCTACAGTGGTGACTACTACAGACAAGGATCCGTCTCAAAGCTGCCGGTCAAGTGGATAGCACTGGAGAGCCTTGCTGACAATGTCTACACTACTCAGAGTGATGTGGTACGTTACGTACAACCAGACGCACCCTCAGTGGTCATAGCATCACTTTCAAAATTATATTGACACTGTAAGACAGCAATATTTTAGTTGGGGATCCCTCTTCAAATCAGCTTTGTGGAAAGGATTACATTTGTTTTTTTAATGTAATAAGTCAATACATCATAGATAAAATGCAGATTTTGTTTTCAGATGTGTTAATTGAATTTTTGCATTTTTTAAAACCATGTAGTGGCCCCAGATGTTCACTAAGTCTGTTTCATCGATAAGATGTTTTCGGGAACTGTCAATTCGTTAACTTCTGGGGGCGCTAAAGGCAAAGATAACTGACTGTTTCCCACCAGTGGGCGTTTGGAGTCACCATGTGGGAGATCATGGCACGTGGACAGACCCCCTACCCTGGGGTGGAGAACTCTGAAATCTACGAGTACCTCATCAAGGGAGAGAGGCTCAAACAACCACCTGACTGCCAAGATGACATGTGAGTGATCCACTGGATGTGGTAGAAAAAACTCAGGCATTGACAAATCGTGATGGGTTATATTATACTTTTCAAATGACTTAAACAATTAAATTATCATTGGTGCCAGAAAATGTCATATTTTACTGTATTTAATCTTGTACCTCATTGAGAAGACTTTTCCAATAATGACCTGACAGTTTGAATCATTTTCCAGGTACGAGATCATGCATAGCTGCTGGAGCCCTGTTCCCAAGTGCCGCCCCAGTTTCCAGCACCTGATTGACCAGCTGGAGGGGCTATGGGTCAGCCTGTCCTCAGGGCCTAGTTTTATGAAGGAGGCCCTTCTCTACGTTAACCTGGAGAGTGACGAGGGGGAGCCAGGGGCACTGGGCCCAGGGGAGGGCCCCTCGTGGTCAGCAATGCCCTGGCAGTGTGTGGGAATGGAGGAGGATGAGAAAGACTGGCTCATGGTGTCTTCTGGGGCAGCTCTGGCTATTGGTGGAGACTACCGCTACATCATTGGCCCTAACTGCAACTGTACTGAAGAGGAGAGTGGGAGGCAGGGGGACTCAATGGATACCTTGCAGCAAGAAGTCAGGGATGAGGAATATGAAGACACGATCATTAATGTGTGATTTATATTTTGAACAACATGCCTGCTCCTCTGCCCTACAGATTTCAAACTGACCAGTTGGTTGTGGATGGTTGGTCACTCACTACTGCCCTCCAGTGAAGTTTCTGAAAACAGCTGCTTACCAGCATTTCTTGGATTGAAGTGCATATCTCAATGAACCTTTCTCCCCATTTTATTGCCAGTCATATGCAGTGTCATGTTGTACTTTAAACTAAGGACTTCACATTGACACACACAATCAGCCTTATGATTACATTCAACAAAGAACAATAACACTACTGATATTTAAAATGGTACATTTGACTGATAAACATAACTTTATAATGGAAAGTTTAGGCAGCATTTGATTATAAAAGCAGTCCCTATGTCCTTAGTGTACACTGTACTGTAGGTGGTAGGTATTGAACATTGGTATTTGCTGCTTTGCTAACGAACTCCCTTATCTCTATGATAAGCATCTTCTGTCCAAAAGTGTGCTACACGTTCTTAATCTGTATTCTCATTTAACCTTAGAATAACATTACACAGGACCACCACTGTAATAATCCCCTAACATTGTGACTGAGTTATTTAGAATTATAAACTGGGTGTTTTGAGCACTGAATGCTGATTGGCTGACACCCGTGGTGTATCAGACCATATACCATGGGTATGACAACTTTTATTTTTACTGCTCTAATTATGTTGGTAACCAGTTTATAATAGCAATAAGGCAGACCTCAGATGTTTGGTATATGGCCAATATACCACACCTCATGCTTTATTGTTTAAGTATACCATTGAGAATTTATGGAAACAGGAATATATGCAGAACATTGTTCATGTATTCAAGAAGAATACCAGAGTGAGCATGGATATGTGTTAAGACATTAGCCGGATGAAATGTGAGCTTGTCGTTCACTGATGTTCAAAGTGCTTACACACACCCTTGATTTGGCTTTTGGAGCATTCCATGTATGGGATATCAAGGGACATGTTTTAATATTTGAAATGTAATTTTTTGTATGTTGTGTTAAAATTATTTCCAGAGATACGACCTAGAGCATTAAACAGAGACTTATGAAGCTGGTGCTTTGTGTTGTGATTCTCTCTGTCCAGTCCATCCCTACCAGCAGGTTTATAGTTGTTTTAGATTCGTGCATCAAGCTACAATGTAATTCTCACCTGAAGTGTAAGTAAATAAAGTATTGGTTGTTTGTGATCGTATGATATATTTTTCTTTGCACCTTTTGGGCGAGCATGGAATAAAACACGTGTCCCATCTGAATAAATTAAGGTCAAGAAAGTTCTGTCAGATACTGAGATTTGTCTTATCACAACTTCAAAAGCTAATTTCAACTGCCTCAAATTGAGTGCAACTGTCACTTAACTTTAGTCTTCATCCAAAACCACTACAGTGTTGTTGATCTCATGCGCTGTCAGTCTGATTAATCAGGCAGCAATACACAATTAGTATATACAGCCCGAAACTAATGTTTGCAAAATTGTTTAAACGTTCCCTATAAGCCAGAATTTAGTAATATTACATTTAAACGTACTGTACCAGTTGGCTGAGCAGTTTGTCCTTCCACTTCTCTGAGACAAAATATCTACAGGAAAGTATTATTTAATGACTTTTTAAGAGCTGGTAGTAGGTATATGAACAGGCAGTTAACCCACTGTTCCTAGGCCGTCATTGAAATTAAGAATTTGTTCTTAACTTAAGCCCACCCGAGACGCAGACGTCTCATCTAGCCACCAGGAAATGCGCTACGCTAAATGCTAATAGTTTCATATGGGATATTCTGTTCTCTTGTCAATAGCTATTAAACCAAGCATGTGTAACCGATGTGAAATGGCTAGCTAGTTAGCGGTGGTGCGCGCTAATAGCATCTCAATCGGTGACGTCACTCGCTCTGAGACCTTGAAGTAGTGGTTCTCCACGGCTTTTGTGGAGCGATGGGTAACGATGCTTCATGGGTGTCATTTGTCTGTGTGCAGAGGGCCCCTGGTTTGAGCCCCTGGTTTGAGCCCGGGCGAGGGAACGGACGAAAGTTGTTACACATGATATGGCAATGAAAATTGTATATTATAATCCAGTTGAGGATGGAGAACAAGCCACCCTTTTAAAAAGTATTTTTTTAATCCCCCACCCCCCCACACAAAAAAGGTGTGGATTGTTCACCATCCTCCCATGATTTAGAATATTCCATTTTCATGGCATGCCTGGTTCAGCTTAGAATATTGACATATATACAATATTTCCCTTAAATACATCTTTACAGTTGTTTCTTGAATTTTTTGCCATATTGTCAAAACACATGGTATCAAAAACTAAATTAAACTAGCCACCTGGTTATCCAGAATCTTGTCAACTCAGACTTCTGCTACATTGTTTTTATGATGTCAGCTAACCCATCTATAGCTATTGAATAGAACCAATATATCCAATATAAAACTAATTTGACCCCTGTGCCAATACAAACCATATAACTAACTACCTGGTAAACAATACTTTACTGTGGATATTTTGTCTCAAATTTCAAACAGCTAAAGGACAAACCACACAGACAACCAGTATTCATTTTTAAAGTGATTTTATTCTAGCTTGTCAGGAACATTAACATGATTTTGCAGGCATTAGTTTCAGGCTGTATATACCAATAAATTTGGTATTACAGCCTGATTAATCAGACTAGACCCGTCAGTGTTTGCATCAAAATGAATGGACATCCCCAGGCCAATCCATCCATCAGCGTTAGACTCAGGAGTGGCTATAAATGCCATTCAGCTCACTAGGTAACTACTGTGGTCTTCACCGCGTGCCAAGATGGATCCGCCAGTCCCACGGTTCTCCTCTCAACAATGCTAGGTAGCTACAGCTGTAAACAAAGTCTTGCGTCGTCGGCGTTTATTACTAACTACAGATCCATAGACAGTAGGCAACGTTAAGAAACCACAGAGCATACATGGTTGCTGGTGAATTCGTGTATTGAACATTTCAAGGTGGTAGGCACGTGTGGCTTCCCCTGAACCAACATGCCCACGAGCATGGTCCGTCATTACATAGCTGCAACTGTACAGTCGCTCATGCGCACACCATATCGACATGCTTAACTCATACCTTAGATCATATTTTCTACCCCAACCTCCGTCTTTGTTGAAGGTCCACTACCAAAAAGCGGGGAGTTGCAGACCACCCCATGGCGGCGTTCGGTTCGGTACCACCACAGCATGCATTTTCTCCCTCCGTTTTGAATCATGTGACACAATGGCGCAAAGTCTGCGCAGTAGGACGTGAACGTGCCTCAGTGGGGGCAGTGACGTTGTTCTACAGCACGCATGTTTCCTCCAGCTGGGAGATGCGAGTTTAACTAAGGAAAATAACTAGAGGATTATACAAAGAATCGACAATTACCATCGCATATTTTGATCTGTTCAAAAGTGCATACGGTAAACTATGTGTTTAGTAAAACACACGATCCTGCCGAGAAAGACCGAGATGAATTTGCAGGCGCCAAGTCCTCTCTTTCTAGCCTGAGGAGAAGTCCACCATATTGACTTGGGAATCACACGCAATTGATTTGTATCGTGTTGTGCACGCGCTGGTGTGTTGTTACAAGTCTTGCGTGCTTAGGCCTTGCAGGCCCGAGCCACGTTTTTAGTCGTCGCAGTGCACGGCATCGAGGCTATTGGCAGATAGATTCGTCGCCTTAATCCACTTAGGTTGGGAAAGATAACTGACATTACATTCCTGCCACCACTTGGTGTTGTCACCAAACCACAATGTATGCTACCACGGTCCGCCACAATACAGTAGGTCCGCCAATTTGGTTTGTTTACTTGTATTGTCTCGTGTGGAAATGCAAAATGGCCGCCGCTCTTATAGAAGTATTTGATTTAACGATATATTGTTGTTTTTGAAATGGAAAAGGTTTTTGCCAGTAGTAACATAGTACATCTCTTAAATTACAATTCAACGCTTATGTTAAAGGTTGAAGTAGCCAACAGTAGGCAGATATTTTAATATCAAAACTTGACCCAGATAAACTATTATTAAAGTAATTAGTGTCTGTGACATGTTTGCCAAAGAGTGTTTCCATTTTCGATCAAAAGATTGTGTGATATCAACATCAAATTTTGTGAGTAATATGATTTTCGCTTAGAGATTTTTCAGGCCATGTGATAGGATACATTCATTATCTTCAATAGGCCTACATAAAGTCCTAGCCCTAGCCAGCAGATTCCGACCCTGTAGTTATAATTGTTTACCCTGAGTTGCACTGGGGTCGGAATGCAATCATGTGCTGTGTCCGAACACCTGTACTCGTGTACTACATACTTAGGGTGCATTTGTAAATTCACTCTGGATGTCTACTTCAATTTCAGAGCACTCTTGTCTGAGTGTGCCAGAGCACAGAATAACTGATGAATTGAACCCATTGAATATGACTGGTGTCAGTAAATGTTGGAAAAAAAGTAAATTGTTGCAAGCAGCGCAGTTAGTCACCAACGCTCTAGACAACATGAAAACAGCCTAACTAGCTCTGCTAGGGTGAGTAAAATGGTCAGTGAGGTATTCTCTCCTTTGTGTCTGGAAGTAGCTAGCAAGCTAGCCAACTTTAGCTGGTTAGCTTGGGTGCTTGACTGCCGTTGTGAACTCAGAGATGTATGATTAAATAGTCGTGATCATTTGAACCCTTCTGGTGCGGGCATTCCGCTAGCGACCCACCTCGACAACATCCGGTGAAATTGCAGAGCGCCAAATTCAAAATACAGAAATGGTCATAATAAACATTCATAAAAAATACAAGTGTTGTACATCGGTTTAAAGAGTAACTTCTTGTTAATCTAGCTGCTTTGTCAGATTTCAAAAAGGCTTTACAGCGAAAGCATACCATGCGATTATCTGAGGACAGTGTGCTGCTTACCAAAGCATATAAACATTTTACAACCAAGTAAAGGAATTACAAAAGTCAAAGTCCCTCTTTTATATCCCAAAAACTCAGTTTTGTTGGCGTGTTTTGTTCAGTAATCCACTGGCTCAAAGGCGGTCCAAACATGTAGACGAATACAAACTAATAGTACCGATAAAGTTCGTCAACATGTCAAACGAAGTTTAAAATGAATCCTCAGGTTGTCAATTGTCTAAATAATCAATAATATTTAAACCGGACAATAGAGTATTCAATAGAAAGGGGAAAAAATTACGGGCGCGCACTCGGTCATGCGCGCAAAGCAGCTCTGCATTCTTCCTCAGTCCATTGACAGGTCTCATTCTTCCTCATTTTTCAATAAACAAGCCTGAAATGATGTCTAAAGACTGTTGACATCTAGTGGAAGCCATAGGAACTGCCATCTGTGTCCTAACCCATTAGATACTCTATTGGCATCAATTGAAAATACCCACATAAAAGAAATCCCACTTCCTGGATTCATTTTCCTCAGGTTTTCATCTGCCATATTAGTTCTGTTACACTCACAGGCATTATTTTTAACAGTTTTGCAAACTTTAGTGTGTTTCCTATCCAAATCTACCAATTATATGCATATCCTAGCTTCTGGGCCTAAGTAACAGGTAGTTTACTTTGGGCACGCTTCTCATCCAGATGTCGAAATACTGCCCCCCAAGCCATAAGAAGTTTTAAGGACAAAACGACTTACATTTGAACACTGCAGGAGACTCATTACTCATCTTCTTTGCCATCTTCAATTCGTTTTTTTGTTTACTTTCAAAGAACTCTCAAATCTCGAAGCCCTCCTTTTATCCAGTTTGAATACATTGTGGGTGTGAAATTCCCAAATGTTGAAATTTCCTTCATACTGAAAGCATGCTACATTTTCAAAATGTAACAAAAAGAATTGTACTGAAACGGCCTACTATTTAGGACGCTAGTATGGGTATTCGGACACGGCCATGGTTAAATTAAGACACTGGAGCCGGCGTGAGACGTGGGTCGGAAAACGTATCTCAATTAGAGGTCGACCGATTATGATTCTTCAATGCCGATACCAATTATTGGAGGACCAAAAAAAGCCGATATCGATTAATCGGGCAATTTTATTTTCATATATATTTGTAATAATGCCAATTACAACAATACTGAATGAACACTTATTTTAATATAATGCATAAATAAAAATCTCTTTGGTCTCAAATAAATAATGAAACATGTTCACTTTGGTTTAAATAATGCAAAAACACTGTTGGAGAAAGTAAAAGTGCAATATGTGCCATGTAAAAAAGCTAATGTTTATGTTCCTTGCTCAGAACATGAGAACATATGAAAGCTGGTGGTTCCTTTTAACATGAGTCTTCAATATTCCCAGTTAAGAAGTTTTATGTTGTAGTTATTATAGGATTATTTCTCTCTCTACCATTTGTATTTCATATACCTTTTGACTATTGGATGTTCTTATAGGCACTATAGTATTGCCAGCCTAATCTCCGGAGTTGTTAGGCTTGAAGTCATAAACAGCGCTGTGCTTCAAGCATTGCTAAGAGCTGCTGGCAAACGCAGGAAAGTGCTGTTTGAATGAATGCTTACGAGCCTGCTGCCCGACTACCACCGCTGAATCAGACTGCTCTATCAAATCATAGACTTAATTAGAATATAATAAACACACAGAAATAGGAGCCTTAGGTCATTAATATGGTCAAATCCGGAAACTATCATTTTGAAAACAAAACATTTATTCTTTCAGTGAAATACGGAACCGTTCCGTATTTTATCGAATGGGTGGCACCCATAAGTCTAAATATTGCTGTTACATTGTGCAATCTTCAATGTTAAGTCATAATTATGTAGCATTCTGGCAAATTAATTATGGTCTTTGTTAGGAAGGAAATGGTCTTCACACAGTTCGCAACGAGCCAGGCGGTCCAAACCGCTGCATATATATACCTGGACTCTGATTGCACAGAATGCAAGAGAAGTGACACAATTATCCTAGTTAATATTGCCTGCTAACATGAATTTCTTTTAACTAAATATGCAGGTTTAAATAATATACTTGTGTATTGATTTTAAGAAAGGCATTGATGTTTATGGTTAGGTACATTGGTGCAGCGGCAGTGCTTTGTTTGTGAATGCGCTTGTTAAATCATCACCCGTTTGGCGAAGTAGGCTGTGATTTGGTAAATTACAGGTACCGCATTGATTATTTGCAACGCAGGACAAGCTTGTTAAACTAGCAATATCATCAACCATGTGTAGTTAACTAGTGATTATGTTAAGATTGATAAGTTTAATGCTAGCTAGCAACTTACCGTGGCTCCTTACTGCACTTGCGTAAAAGGTGGTCAGCCTGCCATGCAGTCTCCTCGTGGAGTGCAATGTAATCGGCCATAATCGGCGTCCAAAAATGCAGATTACTGATTGTTATGAAAAATTAAGGCCGATTTCAAGTTATCGCCCATGCCGATTAATCGGCCGACCTCTACTCTCAATGCAGAGACGGGATATGGCACTGTAGGCAGTTTACCGGAAAACTTGCAGTATTTATATATTTTCAATGTATCACTGTGGATAAAGCTACATTTTGGAGTGCGGTGGCATGGCATATGCCATCCCTGCATTGAGGTACGTTTTCCAACCCTTATCTCGTGCCGGCTCCACAGTGTGTTACTGTAACCATGATAGCGTTCCGACACCAGTGCAGCTCAGCGTAAACAAGTGTAATGGTAGGGTTGGAATCTGCTGGCTAGGCTATCCCCAATCAATTTCCATAGCTATTCGTAGTAAACTGGGGGTTTAATCAAAGGCATGTTCATGTGTTATCGATTATTAAATTGCAAATCTGATTTACAGTTCTTTGATGCCTTAATTTTGTTTTGTTCAACTTTATTGCCAATTGCTCATTATCTATTGATACATTTTGATTTGTTTTTCTTAGTTGCTTAATGACCGAATATCTTTGCTATGACGCATGCATTTTTCATACTATATTGTATAGTAATTTAGCCTAGTATTAATAATTTGTAATGAATTTGATATTTCCAAAGTAAACAAATGTACTGAGAATTGCATACAAAAGAGTGCATTCCCAGTGAGCAAAATTGGTTGAAAGAAATATAGCTTTATTTTTGTTGTTTTTAGGATGCTGAATGAAAACATGGAAGGACAGATGTAAGAGGGCATTCTTCCCTCGAAAAGGACTGACAAGTTCATGGCTGCCAAAAAGGAGAGAATAATGGTTCGTCATGAGGAGGGGGCTACTGCCCCCATAGCACTGCCCTCAGCTACCTCTCCCCCTGACCTCTTTGGTGTCCTAAACACAGGGCAAGCAAGTGCAGTTGTAGCCAATGAAGAAGCAAACATTCCAGCAACATCTACTCCAGGTTCTGCAATGGGTACTGGTCAAATGGTTTCTACATTGAACTCTGCTGCCAGGTCTAATAACCAACCAGAGAATTTACCACCAGAGAGCACCTACAGCGGTATCAAGGTGATGTTGGACAATAACAACATGTGGAATGAGTTTTTCAAATGCAAAACCGAAATGATAATAACCAAACAAGGCCGGAGGATGTTCCCTTATTGCCGCTTTCGCGTCTCTGGTTTGGAGCCCTTACAGAAGTACACTCTGCTCATGGATATCAACCCTGTGGACAACAAACGTTACAAGTGGACTGGGCAAGACTGGCAAATGAGTGGGAAGGCAGAGGCCCATTTGCTGAGACGGGTTTTCATCCATCCAGACTCTCCATCTTCTGGTCACCAATGGATGCAGAACCCTGTGTCATTCTACAAGCTTAAGCTCACTGACAACACGATGGACCAGGAGGGCAATGTAATTTTGCACCCAATGCACCGCTACTTACCACATCTGCATTTGGTCTCAGCTGAAACGGCTACAGAGGATATTCAGCTCAATGGGCCTGACGTGATAACCTTCACCTTTCCCCAGACTGAATTCTTTGCTGTAACAGCCTACCAGAATGTACGCATGTCTCGGTTTAAAGCAGACTTCAACCCTTTTGCAAGTGGACCCAACTCCCAGGCTCTAAAGCTGAAAATGAGTCCCTCCAATGAGTTGAAGGATGACACCAGATCTCCCAATGAACTCAAGACTGTGAAAGGCTTGAATGGCCTGAAATCTTTGATGGCGGCAAAACGCAGATCTAAAGACACTTCAACAGTAGATAAAGGACTCCTGAGCCCTGATGCTCAAAATGTTTCCCTTGCAGATGGTGACAAAACTGAGGTCAAAACTGATGGACCCAGCTCCAGGCTGAAATCAAGGCCCTCCAATGAGATGAACAAAGACTCAGCCCAATCGCCCAATGAGCTCAAGTCTGTGAAAAGCCTGAATAATCTTAAGTCTTTGATGGGGAAACGCACTTCCAAAGATACTTCAGCAAGAGGCCAAGGACTTCTCGCTCCGAATGCCCAAAATGTTATGCTTGCAGATAGTGATAAGTCCGGAGTCCAAACAAGTCCCTCCAATAAGTCAAAAAAAGACACAAACAGTTCTACCAATGACCTCAAGCCTGGGAAAAGCCTGAATAACCTGAAGTCTTTGATGGCAAAACACAGCTCTAAAGGCACATCTGCAGTAGATCAGAGAGTCCTCAGTGAAGATGCTCAAAGTGTTACACCTGTAGACAGAGACAAATCTGGAGTCAACGCTAATGGACCCAGCTTAAGCACTCCAAAGCTGAAATCAAGATCCTGCAATGAGTTGAAAAAAGCAGGAACCACATCTGCCAAGGAATTCAACTCTCTTAGAAGTAATCTGTCTTTGTCAAAATGCAATCCTAAAGACACTTCAGCAGTAGGTCAAGGACTACTGAGCTCAGATGCTCAAAATGTTATACTTGCAGACAGTGAAAAGTCAGGAGTCAAAATGGATAAACCCAGCTCCTGCAAGAAATCAAGTCCCTCCAATGAGACGATGAAAGTTGAAACAATATCTCCCAAGGTGTGCAATTATGTGAAAACTTCCCGAAAGTCTTTGCGTAGAAAACACAACTCCCAAAAGACTTCAGCAGCAGATCATGGACAAAAGTCAGTCAGAAACACAGAGTCCACTGAATACCATTCTTGGTAAGTTTTCAAGTTCAGTAAGCTACATGTTAGCATTCTTGCTTCTTACTTTAAAATGCACTTCTAATCTTTTACCTTTCTCTTCTGAGCAGTACAACAGGTCCTCCCCAAAGTAACTTCCCTGAGCTGATTCGGGATTGTCGTCTGAAAATACGAAGGTGCAATGTTGAGATAACCAATACAACTTGTAGTGTTGAGCAAACAAACACTAAGGGCATGGTTGCCAATGGCAAAGTTGTGGAAGTAGCTGTGAATGACAATTTTTCCCAGATTTCTGAACCTGAAGCCTTGTCCGGGAAGACTATTGAAAGGGTGGGAACACTGCACAATGGGAATGTGATTGACAGTGTCAAGGACCTCTTCAATTCATCTCAGTCCCAGGAACCGGTCAAGACTCGTGTGTCAATCAATGACCATTCAGCAAATGAAGTTGAAAACAGTCAAAAGACTTCCCTGAGCTCATCAGTGAGCTCTGAAGCAAAAATGACAGGTTTTGATGAACAGCTGCAGGGGAAGGCTAAACCACACAAACGACCAGAACCTGTGCCTTTGCCCCTTCTTGCACTCTACCTTCAACAGTTGAAGTTAAAATCCAGATCTGTTAGGACCAAACCGAAATCTCCCCCGGGATTGCCTTCGTCTTCATCCCCATCTTCTGCTGTTCCAACCACCGATCCTGTTATTCCAGCCACCGATCAAACTGGCCCTGTCATGGACTCAAGTGGCCCAGCCTTGGAATCTACTGGCCCAGCCTTGGAATCTACTGGTCCATCCAGGGATTCTACTGGATATGCTGTAGTTCCAGCCAGTGGTCCTGTAGTTCCAGCCAGTGGTCCTGCTGATCCAGCTATCAATCACATTGTTCCAGTCATTGCCCCCACTGGGCCAACCACAGACTATGCTGGTCTACCCATGGATATTTCAGTTCCAAACACAGATTTTTTGGTTCCTGCCACAGACTCATTGTTACCAGAACCTGACTCAGTTTTACCAACCGCTGATAATTTGTTTCTTGTCCCTGCGCCTACCTTATCCATTGCACAATCATCCCCCACCCCTTGTTTGCCAGCAACTGTCTTATTATCACCATTCCCTGACCCATTGTTACCAGCCCAAGAATTGCCACCCCCTGTACCTGTCACATTAAACCTAGCGACTGATTTATCATCACTTACCTCTGACCCTCCCTCAACTGCTCCAGCCCTGTCATCAACACCTAGTCTTGCCAACTTGGAACCTGAATTTACCCCCTCGTTACCATCCCCTGGTCCTTTGCGAGGTGGCTTTGAGCCATCCTCACCTGCGCCATTACCAGATCTTGAACCCCCTTTACGTTCCCCTGTTACATTGAAACCGGAAGCCACAGCCACCTCCTTACCTGTACATGCCTCCTCATTCCCAGCCCTTGAACGATTACTGCCCCCTAACCCTTTTGTTCTATCCTCTGAATTTTCATCACATGGATCACTTTTAGGCCTACCTGCCCCTGATCCTTTTTTAACAATACCCTTTATCCCATTGTTGCCTTCCGCTCACATTAACCCATTACCCTTTGAGGCAACCTCATTTTCCTCTACCCCTCACCCTGACTCACTTGCTCTGGACACTGCCTTATCTCCCTCGGACACTACCTCATCATTCCAAGTCAATTATGAACCATTAACACACCCATCTACACCGTCTCCACTCCCATTCCAGTTATCTTCCTTTTCATTGTTAGGTCCTGACCCATTGTCACCAACCCCGTCACTGGCCGACCTCACTAACCTTTTCTCCATCGCCGAAGAGCTTGAGATAACTGAAGACATTCCCAGCAGTGAGGCACCTCCTGTCCCATGCCCTCCTGTCCGAAGTACCCCTAGCATACCAGTTAGTTCTACTTTACCTGTTGGTTCTAGTCAGCCAACCCAGAGAAATAAACCCTGGAGATCTAAGAAGATATTTAGGAAAGGAGTGAAATCTGCCAAGGGTGATTCACTCCCAGTGATTGATGGATCTACAGATGTCGCCATGCAGCCCAACCTGGAGGAAGTTGAGGAGCAGCTGTTCGTGTCTTTCACCTCCAAGGTACGGCGTAAATAGTCAAATGTATTTTTGTGTCAGTTATTTTGGTAACACTTTACTTACATTCATAACACCTTTATGAGTGTTACAGATCATTCATAAGAACCTTTGTAACACGTTACCCTAAGAGCACATGTTTTTGGCTTATCTTGGGAGAGAACACAGTGTAGGCCTAACATGTCATTTACAATTGGTGCTCCTGGCCAGAACTGGCTCTAGGCCAGGCACTCTGTTTACTTCAAATCCACCTTCTCACGGATATTGTCAAAGAAATGTTCATTATTCAATGACATAATTCCAAGGACTGTTTACCCAGTGGCATCCTGCCAAATTGAGAGATCACGAGAGAAGACGCACAAGACTCAAAGCACACAGTCACTAACTGTTAACCCTTTGCTACTTCCAGACTGTTATGTGAAAGGTGTTCCGAATGCCTTACGTATACCCCTTCAAGTTAACTATTACCGTTACTTCATGGTATGCCACACCACCTGTTTTTCATTGGTTCTTATTTTAGGGGGAGGGAGATCTTTAACAAGGAAATCCTTATTTTGGTTATGTTTCTTACAGTCCACGGTTTATCCTAGGCTAAAAATTGCATTATGAAAAAAGTACAGCATATTATAAGCTGTGCAATAACACATCATAAGGGCTCATACATGTTCACAACAAGTAACAAAGCATTAGCTATTTCCATTCGATTTAAGGAAAGTGTCATATTTAAATAAAGTCTTGTAAATTACAGGAAGCACTTGATGTCCACCTGGGAGAGCCTGCACTTTGTGAGACGACGACTGTGCAACCTCAGAAGCCCCCAGAGGCGACAGAGAATGGTACAGAAAACAACCAATTTGATTCATCATGCTCCCAAGCTGCTGTTACCTGACGCCTGTTAAAGCAGTTCAACTATTTGTCTCTTTCAGTTGGAGGACTAGAAACCACAGAGGAAAGAATAGTAGCTTTCGAGAAGGTTATTTTGGGTGACCTAAAGGTTATGAGGCATCGACAGGTCATTCATCCTGTGTTGCAAGAAGGTAACACAAATAAATGTCTGTAAATGACAGCGTATATACTTTTTATTGTCAATAACTTCCTTGCACACTAGCATGTGACTCATGTCCCACTGTGATTTTCATGACAGTGATCATGTGATGTTTAATCTTACTCATGATGGTAGAATGCTTTAGTATGATGCATAGTCTATGCTTGAAGATTGCTTATCTGTCATCTGTGTTTGAAGTTGGACTGAAGATGAGTTTACTGGATCCCACTCTGGTCATTGACCTGCAGTACCTAGGTGTTCGTCTACCTCTACCCCCACCCTTTTTATGTCCAGAACCAAACTCTCCAGCGTTGGCATCTTCTCCAAGTTAGTAGTTATTTTAGTTTCTGTTCAAATTGTCGAGTATATTTTTAAGTAACCTTGTTAAGGGTTTTATTAGGATAATTTAATACATTTTGAAAATAGCAATTGTTAATTGGCATACCTTTTTTCCCCCAGGTGGTTCAGTCCCCTTTGTTTCCAGGACAGGCAAGACCACAGACTTCACCCAAATCAAAGGCTGGAGAGATAAGTTTGTCCCCTCGAACTCGCCATCATCCTCCAAGCCTGAAGGTAATATTTACATTAAAATCCTACATGTCTTTGATTTGATAAGCAAATCCTCAAGACTCCATTCACATCAGCAGTTGTAACCTTTGACCTTGATTTTGTCTGAAATGGTGCTTTAACCGTATGCAAAATCAGAGGAGACACGTTTTACCGCTGATGTTTTTACAAAGGCTTAACAGTAAAGAGCCTCAGCTATATCCCCTCTTGTGTTTTCTATACTATGTTGCCCTATACAATTTACTGTGTCGTGCGGATTCAAAATGTTTTTTGCTTTAAAGGTTGCCCAAGTTCAGAAGTGGTCCCAAAGAACTTGTCGGCCTTCTGCAGTGACATGTTGGATGAGTACCTGGCTAACGAAGGTAAACTCATTGACGAGCGCGCTGCCAGTTTCACCCAGACCACCGTCGTCACCCCTGTGGTCTACCAGCTACCCACCAAGAGCACCAGCTACGTCCGAACCCTAGACAGTGTGCTGAAGAAACAGGCACCGGCACTTTCTTCCACCTTTGTCCCACCATCCAAAAAACCAAGACTGCCCCCCACATCCAAACAACTTAAAAAATCTGAGAAAAGGCAACAAAAACAACAATGTTTAAAGCAGAACAGAACTAAACTAACGTCTGCAACAACCCCAACATCATTGCCCACTGAGCCAAAACTGCTATTGATGGATCATGGCGCCCCCATCACCCACGATGACACAATTGAAACTATAAAAAGGAGACCTCCACCAGCCCATGATGCTCCTGTGTCCAGGCCAGAGGTAGAAGAGCCACCTCCCGCTGAACTGGCTCCTGTGGAAGAGGATGACTCGGACCCAGAGCCACAGCCTGCTGCCAAGACCAAGGTCGTGTTTCCTGGGCTGACCAAGGCCCTGCTCCGACAAAGGGATTTGCAGGACTTGGTTGTCTGGGAGGGCAAGCGCCGGACCTGTATCTCAAACGAGAGGGCGACGATCGCCCTCACCTCCCACTTCACCTCAACGGTAAGATCAGTTACACCTCTACACCATTACATCTGCTTATTGACTCATTTGTGTGGTCTCACATAAAGGAGCAAAGACGTGTTGTTGTACATTTGTAGTTTCGATCTTGTTTTTAATAAGCTGATTTTGTGAGTGTGTTATACCAACTCTACGATGGTATCCCTGAGAAATGTGCCACGCTAGCACTAACAGTCCTCCCTGCCTCAATGCGTTCAGCCGGCTGGGCTGTGTGTGTGCCAGCCTGGCACAGAACCGTCATATTTTACTTTTCTCTTCAGGGCTTTGTTTGTGAGAACCCTACAGCTCCTATTAGGATCATAAAGCGCAGGGCTCCTCCCTGCCTCAAAGCATTCTGCCGATTGGGCTGTGTGTGTGCCAGCCTGGCACAGGACCGTCGTATTATCCACTGTGGAAAGATTGAGTGCATCTTTGGCTGCAGCTGCCTCAGGCAGAAGGTGGTCGTCCTCAAGAACTTAGAAGGACCAGATTCTAATGCGTCAGAGGAGGGCCTGTCCAAGAAGCGGAGGAGAAAGTGGAAGAGGATGAGGATGGCATATAGTGAGTGTCCTCTAGTTTAGAAAACTGCAGAATAAAACATTGTTCTATGAACAGTAAAAAAAGTTTCCATATAAAACAATTTTGCTACACTACATTAGATTAGGTTAAATACGTCACAAAGTGTTTCCATCTCAATGTTGTAGAAAATGACATTTTGCATTAATTTCCAAATTCAGCTCTCAGGGAGGCTGAGATGGTATCAGAACCTGCTCCGCGTGTGAGAATGTTGTGGAGAAAGACGGATGGAGAGACGGACCCGGAGCCCGTCCTCGCCCCAACACCGGTCTACCTACCACATCTTCCACTACAGGAAGAACCTTCAGTGGTGAGTCGTAAAAGGGTGTCTATCTATCCATACGTGTTAGATATACCCCTGTAAAAAATGTGATGTAAATTCTCACCCCCTGCCTTTTCTAAAGGTGTATTTTTCTCCGGTGAGAGAGGAAGGTGGGACCATGACATGTGCCAGAGTGCGTGCGTTTCAAAGCAAGAGCACAAACCGACCTGAGGTCATTGACAATCACTGCAAACCAATAGACTCTGCACCAGGTAAGTTAAATGAGTCAAATTTGACCACATGATTTTTTATAACCCCAAACACCAGTGTCTGTCTGAGAGTATATTTATCAGGCAGTGAAACACATCAGTAATTGGTTGCTTCCAAAAATCATAGCCTAAACTGAAATGCATTTCTAATGGCTGTTGACTTTCTCTTGATGTAGTGAACTCTTCCAGTATGTCAGAGAAGTCGTTGTCCTGCCATCGTCCCAAGTACAAGGAGCCCTCCAAGCGCCTGGAGATTATGTCTAAGTGTAAGTGGAGTAGCCTTGCGGATAGGAACCTGGTGCTGAGAATTGTGTGTGAGCACATGGCCAAGGACCACCTCAGGAACCCCTTCTGGGTCAAAGGTTACCTTATAAAACCCGTGTCTCAGACCCTGAGAAATGATGGCGAAAGCTGCTCCATCCACTACAAGGTACTCATCTCTCAGGTCCCGAGACCGGACGAAGTGGAGGAGGAGAACGGTGAGGAGGAGGAGGAATGGATGGGAGAGGAAGATGAAGAAGAACTAATGGAAGAGCAGAGAGAGGAGGATAAAGTGGAGGAAGTACCTGTCGTGGAGGAAGTACCTGTCGTGGAGGAAGTACCTGTCGTGGAGGAAGTACCTGTCGTGGAGGAAGTACCTGTCGTGGAGGAAGTACCTGTCGTGGAGGAAGTACCTGTCGTGGAGGAAGTACCTGTCGTGGAGGAAGTGGACAACAAGGCTGTGGGGCGTAGAAAGGATCTGAAATGGCAGGGCCTGCCTTTCTTAACAGGAATTTCTCCTGCTGGCCTCCTTACTGGCAACCTTAAGCTACCAGAAATCTCAGACCAGAAATGTATCACGGTAAGCATTGTAATTACTTAGTTTCCCCCAAAACAAATCCAATAATCAGTTAATTTTCCTTCTCTTATTGATGTGGAATGGCATCCTATTCTCTATGAAGTGCAAATAAAAAATACATGTTTTATGGTCACATGCACCGGATAAGTGCAGTAAAATGTGTTGTTTTACAGGGTCAGCCATAGTACAGCGCCCCTGGAACAATTAGGGTTAAGTGATTTGCTCAAGGGCACATTGACAGATTTCTCACCTTGTTGGCTCGGGTATTTGAACCAGCGACCACTGTAGTGCACAGGGCTCTGGTCAGAAATAGTGCATTACATAGGGAATAGGGTGCCATTTGGGACTAACTCTATCTAGCTCTGAGGACAGACACAGTCCATTGCTACCCAGTATTTCCCCCTGTGTGTCTTTAGGTGAATGGCATGTCCTACCCCCATGCCAAGATACAACTGGGCATGATGGGAGCCATGCACCCAGCCAACCGCCTTGCTGCTTACCTCACGGGCAAGTTACGAAGGCCTGCCTGTCTAAAGCGGTCTATGGCGGCCTCTTCCGTCCCATCACAAAAACACCCCTCAGAAACTCCTAAAGGTGCCACAGATACAAAGTCCTCTACGAGACAACCGGCCCAACTGGCAGCCATTCCTACCACCATGGTTACCACAAGTGTTCCCTCTACCATTCCAGTTGCTGCTGGCCCCAAGTTCATTGGTGAGAACCACTCTTTGTAGTGTTTTTTTTTTAGCTTAGTTTATCATACTACTGTATTTTAATGTAAGTTTGTTGCGCTGAAATCTCCCTCCATTGAATTCTGATTCATATAACTGAATAATAGTCAGTCCATTGTGAAAGACAAGTGTGGGAGACTGAACTGCTACCTCCATCTCTACTCCACAATGACTAACCTGCCCCCCAGTGGGAAAGGTATTCACACTCTTTGTAGTCAACCAGATCAGCTCCTCACAGCAGAGGCTGCCTGTAACTACTGTTCCACCTCAGTTTCTGGGCAGTGTTCAGACACTAACTCTGCCCTCTTCCTCTCTGGTTGTAGTGAACCCAGGTGCCTGTCTCTCTCAGGGGGCTCAGATGGAGCAGAACACAGTGACTGCTGCTGTGCGGATTCAGGTTGTCACCATGGTCTACCCAACCAAAACTCCTAATGTGAGGGGTGGTGCCGCAGCCCTGGTATCTGCAGTGTCTGTTAGCTCCAAGGCCCCCTCAGCACCAAGATATTCTACAGGTACACACCCAGTTAGTTCTGCACCACTGTAGCTGTAACTAGGCCAACCAGGTCATCCCATTACTCCTCAGCCTCCCACAGGCTAAGCCCTGGTCCTGTGGCCTGCCACTCTCATGCTCTGTTTGTGGTGGTGATCAATGAGCTCTCCTGGGACTGCAACGCAGAAGAAATATCAGCATGGCGCAGAGAAGCACGAGATTGAACTTTACTCAACTTTCTAGAGTTTTCCCCGTTAGTTAACACATCAACGTTTCCCTTTACTGTGGGAATTGTGATCGAATCAACGAAATATTAGCCACGTTAAAGGCAATATACAGAAACAAAACGAACTATGCAAGACTTCGTGCTTTTCAGCTAAAATGATTGTACAGAATTCTTGCCACCAACAAAATGTTGAATATTTGGGGCATACAATCATCGCAGCTCTGCAGATTTTGTTGTGAGGATACAGAATCAATAGACCATTTATTTTGGTTGCAAAGAAACTGAAGATCTCGTACAATGCTGTGTACTACTCCCTTCACAGAACAGTACAAACTGACTCTAACCAGAATAGAAAGAGGAGTGGGAGGCCCCGGTGCATAGTTGAGCAAGAGGACAAGTACATTAGAGTGTGCTGAAGATGTTTAGAGGCTTCACTGCATAATTTTAAATATTCAATAAAAATAAAATAAAAACTATACAAGACAGTATGAAAAATTAACAATGCAAGAGGTTTTGTTGTAGGCAGAACACATTGGAGTAGGATTCTATATTTCATTGACAGGTACGACTCATACTCAACACAGACTTGTGCGCCATAACCAATCAGTGCTGCAGTAGGCCTATATGCAAATAGACCATTGCAATATATGGATCTGTGCCATTTACTTTGAACTGGACTGTGTTTACAGCATGAGCATGTCAGTAGATGTGCTTGTTTTGAGATCAAATAGAGAGGTACATGTAGCAACATGGGGGAGTTATTGCTTCCTACAAGAGCACAACATTTGCGCATTTATAGACATCTTTGAAAAACGAGTGTATAAAATGTGTGTATTTCTAGCCATCTTTGAAAAGAGAGTAATGTAAAGAGCTTTTTTTTTGTCTTGAAGGGACAGTGTTGTATTTTGAGACAGGCTTAAATAAACTATGTAGCCGATAGGCGGTGGGTAGCATAATTTGTGTGATTCTCTGTAATATTGGTTTGAGGAGATGGTTCTTGCATCAAATAACACAACAACATTTTCAGTCACATCCTTGACTTTAGGACAAGTGAATAAACAGGTTAATGTCAAGCCCAGCTTGTTTTTTTTTCTTCTCAAAAGTCTCATGGAATGTAGGCCTACATTGAATACCACACATTGGCTGCTACTGTAGGCTGATAGAACAGCTATTTCCATGTTAAAATGTTGTGGGATGCATTTCTCCATTGTTTTTTGGTGGTAGGTCACTCAGGTAGGCCATAATTATGATCAAATAGACATAGAAGCCTACTTGACCACTGTTAAAACTGTAACGAAAAGTGGTTACAGCCCCAGTGTTCACAGTAAACGCGCCGGAAGTTGCATAGAATTTTCACAACGTTCAAGTTTGAGCTCAGCAGACCAGTAGAAAAAATGAGAGGGAACATTGGTGGTGACCTTCATCCTATAACCCCTGCCTGCCTATACCCTTCCCTGTCCATCTCATCCTGGGTTGATGCTGCGTCTCGTGCTTCACTATCACACTGGCATCAGTGTGTGATGTGATATGTGGATTGATGTTTTTTGGGGGGTTGAACGTAGTTTCATGGTTATGCCCATGTTTTCCATCATTAATGAAAAATCCCCCACTTTGTTTACAGGTGCAAACATATCACCCCAAAATGCGTCCCGCATCAGTGAAGTGGTTACCAGTCCCCCGATGCTCTCTGTTCCAGGGACCAGTACCTCTGTCAGAATGCCGTCTCCTCTCACATCCCTGACCCCTATCATGTCCCTGACCCCTCTTGCGTCGGGTCAGAGAATTGTGCTGCAGCCGGTAAGGAACACCTCAGCGAACACCCTATACAAGAACCCCAAGGGACAGCTGATCCAGCTGGTTGCCCTCAGCCAGCTGAAGGCCCTTAACCCCAAACTCGTCATGCACAACAAGGGTGAGTGTCTGACAGTTGATTATATTCATGCCAAGGCATTGCTGCTCTTTCACATGCATGACTTACTATGTTGATGACTATGTTATGAAACAATGACTTGGACATTTTAGGAAGACCGATCAAGGATTCCCATGTATAATAAGTAATCTCCAATGAATGAATGTTGCTTAAATACATACTGTTTTTGTTTAGCATGCAGTGTATGAGGATACAGATGAAATAAGAAATGGACTTCAGAGGGTGGTGAAAGTGAACAGTGATGAGCTTGATGCTCCTTTCCAATAAATATTGAGGGTCTTATTCTGGTGAAATGATGAATGATGCTTGGCTGCTGTTTGAGAAATACATTTTTTCCATAATAATCTCATGTAGGCCATACCCGCACTGTATCTGCAAGCTGTTGGCTAGAGTACGTGCCAATACCAGAGTGGGCACATTCACTATATACAGTCATGGCCAAAAGTTTTAAGAATGACACAAATATGAATTTTCACAAATCTGCTGCCTCAGTTTGTATGATGGCGATTTGCATATACTCCAGAATGTTATGAAGAGTGATCAGATGAATTGCAATTAATTGCAAAGTCCCTCTTTGCCATGCAAATTAACTGAATCCCCCAAAAAACATTTCCACTGCATTTCAGCCCTGCCACAAAAGGTCCAGCTGACATCATGTCAGTGATTCTCTCGTTAACACAGGTGTGAGTGTTGATGAGGAGAAGGCTGGAGATCACTCTGTCATGCTGATTGATTTCGAATAACAGACTGGAAGCTTCAAAAGGAGGGTGGTGCTTGGAATCATTGTTCTTCCTCTGTCAACCATGGTTACCTGCAAGGAAACACGTGCTGTCATCATTGCTTTGCACAAAAGGGCTTCACGGGCAAGGATATTGCTGCCAGTAAGATTGCACCTACAGTGCCTTGCGAAAGTATTCGGCCCCCTTGAACTTTGCGACCTTTTGCCACATTTCAGGCTTCAAACATAAAGATATAAAACTATTTTTTGTGAAGAATCAACAACAAGTGGGACACAATCATGAAGTGGAACTATATTTATTGGATATTTCAAACTTTTTTAACAAATCAAAAACTGAAAAATTGGGCGTGCAAAATTATTCAGCCCCTTTACTTTCAGTGCAGCAAACTCTCTCCAGAAGTTCAGTGAGGATCTCTGAATGATCCAATGTTGACCTAAATGACTAATGATGATAAATACAATCCACCTGTGTGTAATCAAGTCTCCGTATAAATGCACCTGCACTGTGATAGTCTCAGAGGTCCATTAAAAGTGCAGAGAGGATCATGAAAAACAAGGAACACACCAGGCAGGTCCGAGATACTGTTGTGAAGAAGCGGCGCAGTGGTTAAGGGCGCTGTACTGCAGCGCCAGCTGCACCACCAGAGACTCTGGGTTCGCGCCCAGACTCTGTTTTAACCGGCCGCAACCGGGAGGTCCGTGGGACAACGCACAATTGGGACAACGCACCTAGCGTTGTCCGGGTTAGGGAGGGTTTGGCCGGTAGGGATATCCTTGTCTCATCAGCAACTCCTGTGGCGGGCCGGGCGTGCACACAGTGCACGCTAGCCAAGGTTGCCAGGTGCACGGTGTTTCCTCCGACCAATTGATGCGCGCTGTGTTAAGAAGCAGTGCGGCTTGGTTGGGTTATGGAGGAGGACGCGTGACTTTCTGGAGTTGTAGCGGTGAGACAAGATAGTAGCTACTAACAATTGGATACCACGAAATTGGGGAGAAAAGGAGGTTAAAAAACAATTTTTTTAAATGATACCAACACATCCTCCGAGAGCAACTTCTCCCAACCATCCAGGAACAGTTTGGTGACAAACAATGCCTTTTACAGCGTGATGGAGCACCTTGCCATAAGGCAGAAGTGATAACTAAGTGACTCAGGGAACTAAACGTCAATATTTTGGGTCCATGGCCAGGAAAATCCTCCAGATGCGGGTGGACAAACAAAACCCCACAAATTCTGACAAACTCCAAGCATTGATTAGGCAAGAATGGGCTACCATCAGTCAGGATGTGGCCCAGAAGTTAATTGACAGCATGCCAGGGCGGATTGCAGAGGTCTTGAAAAAGAAGGGTCAACACTGCAAATATTGATGTAACTTCATGTAATTGTCAATAAAAAAGCCTTTTACACTTATGAAATGCTTGTAATTATACTCCCATATTCCATAGTAACAAAAATATCTAAAGACACTGAAGCAGCAGACTTTTGTGAAAATTAATATTTGTCATTCTCAACTTTTGGCCACGAATGTACACAAAACATTTAGTGACAAAACCATCAGTAGATTTGAAAATGCGATTTAACCCCTTTTTCTCCCCAATTTTCGTGATATCCAATTGCGATCCAATTATGATCTTGTCTCATCGCAGCAATTGCCCAATGTGCCCGGGAGAGGCACAAGTCGAGTCATGCGTCCTCCAGAACATGACCCACCAAACCGCGCTCCTTAACACCTGCCCGCTTAACCCGGAAGCCAGCTGCACCAATGTGTCAGAGGAAACATTGTTCAACTGATGACCAAAGTCATCCTGCAGGTGCCCGGCCGCTAGAGCCCAATAACACAGCCTGGGATCGAACCCTGGTCTGTAGTGATGCCTCAAGCACTGCGATGCAGTCGGGAAGCCAATCTCAAGTTATTTTTATGTGCGCACTATGTCATTATGCACAGACGTTTATCCACAACAAGTCAATTTGATGGAAACATCTCTGATGGGAAAATGCGCATTTTAGAATATTCAGATTAAAATCTGTCGCAAATTGGATGGAAACGTAGCTACAGCTGAACTTTATTATTTTTTATTTTCAGGTGGGATGATCATTTTAACCATGCCTGAATGCTTGACCACCATGAACAGCTCCACCTCCTCTCTCACCACATTGGAGAGCAAGGGCCCTGGTAGCTGTGCTTCCACCATCAGTACTGTCCCCCTTGTCACTTTCCCAAAGACCCAGACTGCATTCAGCACCACTATCACCGCCCCTAAAACCACTGCTGGTTACGTTAGTCTCTCACCCACCGTGACAAATGGTGGGACGTACACCTTGGAGATTGTTCCTCAGACAGGCAACAAGGAGCCCATCATCATCAAGTGTCCGGCGGTGCCAGCCCAGGGCTCCTCCAAGGTGATGCCTGTAGTAGGGGGTGTTACTGTGCTGCAGCCTCACCCGGAAACCACAGTAATTACTGTCAAATCCCCCACAAAAACAGTTAAGAACACAGGTGTCAAAGCTGACAATATCTCCACAGTGACCTCCAATGTAGACTCTAATGTAGTCTCTGAGGTGTGTAGTTGGATGCGGCCTTTCCAGAAAACCAAAACTCCTAAATCCACAAAACCCCCTAAAGGACCCCAGTTTAAATTTATAAAAGCTGATGCTATCTCCCCAGCTCACTGCAATTTAGACCCTAATATCCAGCCTGAGGTGGTTATAGTGCTGCAGCCTCCCCCGAAACCCCCTATAACCCAGGTCACAACGACAGGGATCAAAGAAAACACCTCCACAGCAGACTCCAATCTCCTTACTAAGATGGTTCATGTTGATGACCCCTACCAGACATGGACAGGAAGACCGAAGAGGAAGATGGTGGAGGATGAGTACGATTTGGATGAGAAGACAGACAACTCATCTGACGAGACTGATTCTGACGATTCAAGTGTTAATAAAGAGGAGCTAATCGATGTCATCAGTGTAAGAACCCTTTTAACTTCATACAACATGTCTGTTTTGAGACTCTAGTTACCTAAATCTCATATTCTCTAGTTTTTAGACTAAACAGTAGTAGTCTGTTTCTTTCTTTCTTTCTTTCTTTGTCTATTTGTGTGGTCTGAGTAATTTATGTGTAAACAGTCTGTTGTTCTGTACCTCAACGATAGCGCCTTTGTGCCTTAGTTTTCATATTAAAGTCTCCAAGACTCCATGATAGAGCTTCATCCTGTTGCATTCTGTAGAAACAGCTGAAGCACAACGTGGACGAGAGGCATCGCCGTTTTGAGCTCCATGGGTGCTTCCAGCGGCTGAGAGAGACACTGAAACTTGACCAAAAAGCTGCGAAAGTGTATATCCTTAAAGAAGTAAGCACCTATAAAGGGATGGGTAACTTTTTCTTAACGTTTTTGTTTACTTTAACTTTATCCAAACCATTGTTCATTTTGTTCAATTGAATGATTCCTTTAATTAAAGTGTGTCCAAAATGGCACCCTATTCCCTATATAGTGTACTACTTTTGATCAGAGCCCTATATAGGGAATAGGGTGCCATTTAGGACTCAGGCAAGGTATTTGTATATTTTAATAATGTGGTCGAGCAGAGCTGTTCTTTGTTTTGTTGAAGCATCTGTCAATCGATGAAAAAGTTAACTAAAATAAATGTATGTTATCAGGCGACAGAGGAGATCCAAATCCTGACTACGAAAAGTAACGACATGGAGAAGCTAAGGAGTTCACTGACCCTGGAGAGAGCAGCTTATGTCAAGAAGATGTCCCAGTTAACTGGTAATAATGGACACTGCTGTAACATTTCAGCATTCAAAAAACATTCAACCAACATCTTTCCCTCCACAGGAGAGTCTGAGAAGCAGATCCTGAGGAACATCCAGTATGTTTGTTCCCAGCAGAAGAGTGAGGAGCTACTCGTCAACAGGAATATGGAAGGAGTTCCCAAAGACTCCTCTGCTGTCTCGTCCTCTTCAGCTGTCTTGACCTGCAGTGAGGCCAGGTCGAGACCAAGACCAAGGCACACGGGAGGAGTGACAGCAGAGAAGGAGGAGGAGGACAGGGAGGAGGTGATGGAGGTGGTAGACCTTCTGGAGGACACTGAGGAGGACAGGGAAGCGGTGATGGAGGTGGTAGACCTTCTGGAAGACACGGAGGAGGACAGGGAAGCGGTGATGGAGGTGGTGGACCTTCTGGAGGACACAGAGGAGGAGAAAACGGACAACTCCTCGGACGAGACAGAGGATTCTGCCGATGACGACAACAACAAAAACAACAACGTTAAAGGGGACGTCATTAACATCCGTGTAAGAACTGTTAAACCTCATTATAAACTGGGTGGTTCGAGTCCTGAATGCTGATTGTCTGTGGTATATTTAAGCAATAAGGCCCAAGGGGGTGTGGTGTATATGGCCAATATACCACGGCTAAGGGCTGTTCTTATGCACGATGCAACACGGAGTACCTGGACACAGCTCTTAGCCGTTGTATATTGGCCATATATCACAAGCCCCCGAGGTGCCTTACTGCTATTATAAACTGATTACAAATGTGATGTTTTGTCTTACCTGTGGTTTACCGTCTGATATACCGCGTCTGTCAGCCAATCAGCATTCAGGGCTCGAACCACCCAGCTTATAACAGATCGTATACCACGGGTATGACAAAACATGTATTTGTACTGCTCTAATTACATTGGTAACCAGTTTATAATAGCAATAAGGCACCTCAGGGGTTTGTGGTATATGGCCAATGTGCCCCGGCTAAGGGCTATTTCCAGGCACTCCTTGCGTCGTGCATAAGTACAGCCCTTAGCTGTAGTATATTGGCCAAATGCCACATCCCCTCATCCCTTATTGCTTAATTATACAACACAGTTTGGTTTCTGTCTATTAAAATCTATTCGTTTTCTCTTGAGAATCATGTTTTTCTTTGGTTTTTAACTATGACTCATCTGTCTTTCAGGATTTTGAAGAAAGTGTAGAGGAGGAGGAGGCTGTAGACATTGAGAGTGTGGAAGACAATGCGCAGAAGAGCACCACTTCACAACTGAAGGCAAAATACGCTAAAGAAGTGGAAGGAGAAACAGGACCCAAATTAAGAGTATGTCCCCCCCTCGATGTTATTACAAAGACATAAACAACCTTTTAATGCCTTCCTTCAATTATGCAGTTCTGGGAGGTACGGTATGTCACAAACAAGGTCAATGAAATAGTCAGCTAAATATTACTGACTTGTTATTGGCCTTATGGGGCCTGGTCAAAACTTTTGCACTAGTGAATAGGGTGCCATTTGGGATGCACTCTTAGTCTTACCTTCCCGAGGATGAAAACATTAGTTGGTGCTGGGTCGCCATGTACTGAAGCGCAGCACAGCGTTGTCTCTCGTATGGGTTGTGCAAGTCCGAGTGCTAATGGTAACATTGAACCAAGAACACTGCAAATTATAACCATGGACAGTGAAATCACAGCACAGCCATATTTGTATTTAGTAAAGAATCTCTTCAGGAAATATAAAGTATTGTCTCTGTTATTTAACAGGACCGAAAACAAGTCCTTGACCTGAGAGACAAATGCGAGCGCCTTGAAAAACTGAAGAGTGGGCTGACCAGGGAGAGAGCTGGTGATATTAAGAAAATCTCAAAGAAATCTGGTAATGGGCCTTACATTTCACCCCCCTTCTCTCGTCTCCTATTCGGTCTCTCCTTCCTATAACACTGGCCTGTGTTCTCTCAACAGGAAAGACAGAGGAGCTCATCATCAGGAAACTGCAGGACATCTCGACCAAACAGAAGGACATGGTGTTCAAAACGAAGTGGAGAGGGCCGTCCTCATCGGTCTCACCCAATAAAACAATTTCACTCAGGAGCACTCGACAGCCTAAGCCAAAGTCCCTGGCCCCCAGCCTCAAGTTAAAGGTCGTAGCCACCTCAGTCCCCCACTCTATCCCCCAAAAGCCTGCATCCCAACGACCCAAGACTAGTCCCATCACACCACCTTCCAGTAACCACCCCTCAACGTGGCGTTCGCCGCGTGAAAGGACCAGACCTAACATCCTGTCTGGCAGAAAAATACAGCCTGCCCCAGGTGAGCCTCCCGTCCCTCTGACCCTGTTACTGTATCAGCACCCAATGGGCCAGGTTGACTTCAATAAGACAGACTGCTGGTCTAGAGACTGAACTTTCATGTGAAGAAATGAATCATTAAGATCCTTTTTTTCTGCCTCCCCAACAGATTCCCCACCAGTTCATGCTGGGTTTCTCCCTCAAATGCTGTCTATAGTGGGTGGAGTGATCACATCTGAGCAGGTGATCGCCATGCAGTCTGCCCGTTCTCTGCTGCCGGGAGGACGCGCCGCTGGAATCGAAATGCAACAGTCTCAAACACCAGGTAGGCTTGTAGTGACTCAAGGCACACTGCACTGACACATAGTTGCATTGAAATGTTTCCTGATTTGATTTGGATTTTTCTTCAATTTCTCACTTTTCTTTTTAGGTGTCGCTTCGGTCACCATCATTATCCCCTCAATGTCCAAACCCATTTCTCTCACTCCAACTTTTAATAACTGCAACGGGGGAGGTAACTTCCCACAGATGTTTTTACCGCTTCAATGTTGAAATCTTTAAATCTGATTGGAGTTGGCTGAATGTGATGCCATTGACACAAACAAAATTGCATATGTTTCCTATTTTTCAGTTCCTCATTCCGCCGATGTCATTTCATTGGTTAAAGCCCGACAGAACCAGTCAGCTCCAGGTGTGTCAGGGGGAGCTCAGAGGAGGCCAGCCCCAGTGAAGGGTAGGGGCAGTGGGTTGGAGTACGGAGAGGTTCTGGGGAAGCAGCTGGACCATGCTGTAGACGGTGTAGGGATCAACGACGCAGATGGAAACTCTGAGGAGGACGAAGACAACAAAGATGGTGATGGTGAAGACGAGAGCCTCGCGTCTGTCCTCAACGAGATCTTCATCCTTCACCAGCAGATTACCACAGACAACAACAGCAGCCCCAGAGGTCCTCCAGTGGTCTCCCGCATACCACATACCGAGCCTGGGCAGATGGGGACTGTGAGGGTACCCACACCTCAGACAGACAGGGTGCTACTACCACCAAAGACAGAGAAGGCGATCATCGGAGATGGAGATGACGAGTGCTCCCTCAGCCCCTTGTTCCCTGAGACTGAATGAGGACAAGGGCCAGGAAAAGACTTCCAAAGGCCCAGGTCTGCCAATACCACAGGCAGAGGACCTTAAAGTTGGTTTTGGATCCAACCTGAAACCATCAGAGACTGTTTCTGCTCCTGCTGTCAACGGGCACAGCCAACAAGCAAAAGCATGCACTACAAAAGGTCAAGATGTACTGCAAAAAGCACTGACCCCGCCACTGCTGCTGCAGATGAAAGTTGGAGGCGTGGCAGAGGTGCTGGAGTCCAATGAGAAGCCGGGGGATGCCCTGACCCCGCCCCCACTGCTGCAGATGAGGCCCATGCCACGACTAGACCCACGATGACTAAAGAGCAACCCTCAGACATAGAACTGAGAAACAACTCACTTAGGCCCAGGTCGACATTGTAGCCATCTCTCCTCAATACCCCCATTCACATAGGTCGTATTCATTCGGCACCAAACTGACAAAAACGGACTGAAATGGGGTGAGACTACTTGAACTTGTCCAATGAGAAACGTTCATTTTCTGTTGCAAAACATTTCTCTACAGTGTGACTTAATGAATATGACCCTTCTGGCTAAACCAATCGGGGATAACTACATTTACGAAACATACGTTTAGGATATCCTTGTGAAAAAAGTGATTTTGTTTTGTTTTAGGAGCAACACTACCTAACGGGGCGTATCGGAAAGACTGACATGACACTGTTCTGACAGTCAGGAGTTTTTGTTTGTTTTTCTGTTCAAATCTCCTATCTAGAAGTGTCTCAGAATAAGAGTACAGATCTAGAATCAGTTTAACCTTTTAGATCATAATGAATAAGCTCACATGGAGCTGATACTAGATCAACGCATGTGTAAGACACTATAAATACAGGCCCTGAACTGTTGCTTTTCTTTCCCTCATTTTAAAGAGGAGATGCAATGAATATTCTGTAATAGTAAGCTGCCAGAACCTTGGTACATTTAAGGGTGTCCAGTATGTTCTGCCTTTAAGGGTTACACACATCGCACCGAATGTAGATCTGTCGTTTACAGCTTGTTGTTCAGCGCACTGTTGACGTCTTCGCATGTTTCTATATGTAAAACCGGTTTGCACTCGGTTCACAAGTACTCTCAGCAGACAAACACTATTGGTGTGTTCGAGCCCTTAGAGTATATTATTTGTTCTATCAGAGCAAGAGGATTTGTAGACAGACATCTGATGGTACGGATGCCAGTTCTGTTCATAGTACTGTAATGGTGTGTGTATAGGGCCTCTGTCTCCATATTGGAGTGGGAGATCTCTGTTTCTTCATGTTTGTAGTTACTTCACCTTTAAGGAACATTTCATCTGTAATTATATATGTTTTTGTATGGCACAGTTTTCTACACTAACTACTAACCGCTCAGTTTGCAGTGCAGACAACACATCTCAACATAGAAAACCCTTGATAAATATTGTCATAATGGACAGGTAATTGAATCTGCAGCGCTTGTGACTTTTTTCTAAGAGCAGCTCCACTTCAGTGATTTATGTAATAATTAGACCCTGACATTCACTATAATATTAGTAGAAATGACTATGGATGTGTTGCAAATGGCACCCTATTTCCTATATAGTGCACTACTTTTGACCAGGGCCCTGATCTAAAGTAGTGTACTATATAGGGAATAGGGTGCCATTTGAAAGAATTTGTGTATTTGTGGTTGAATTGGGGGAAATGAAAGCTGTCATTTTTATGTTGCTAAGAGGTAAAGCTTGCAGAATTAAAAGCCAGCCATCTTGTTAAACTGCATCAAGACCTGTTGGTTAGAACCATATAGTGTAGATTGAATTTCTGTATAAAAAAATATATATAAACTCCCATTTTTTTAAATAATAGGCCATGTAAATAATGACGTTTTTCCACTTTGAGAACGATGGTTGTTTTTTGTAAAGATATTTCTCATGTTTTTATATGGGGTCAATAACCGTTACGTTTAGGATGTTGACGTAAGAGAAAGGAAGATGCCTTGAAATAAAATCTAATAATGAACCTAGCTTGCCAGATTTACATTTCTGATGCAGTTACTTTCTGACTTTAAATATAATATTACTGTAAAGATTAAGTGACTTACTGTAACTACATCCGACATTGGACATTCTTGATTTTTTTTTTTTACAGGAATATTGTGAAAGAACATGCATGGGTAATTGTTAACTGATTGTTAAAATGCTAAGTACTCCTTCCTTGTTTCATTTGCCCTTTTTAAAGGACAGAGAGAGATCTGACATTTCCCAATCGTCCCCTGGGATCTAATGGCAAACTAATGACCTTATCCGTTACCGGAAAATGTCTAATTTCCCCTGTGAATTATAATTTATAGCAATAGGTGTGTCCCAAATGGCAACTCTTGACCAAGGCCCTGCCATTTGGGATGTAGGCATGATCATTTCTTCAGTTGTGACATGATGCCGTAGTGTGATAAACAGTTTTTTTTTAAATACAGCAGAAATACAGCCTTCTCCAAGGGTAAGTGTCGATCAGAACGATCTCCTCACTTCAGTTCTATTTTTGTTTAGAAGTTTGCTCAAAGTCGTTTATAAAATATTTACCTTGTTACAGAAAAGCATTTTTTAAAATGTTTTATTCGTATCGGAAATGTGATTTCATATCATAAATTAGAATATTAGACTATACTGGAGTGTATTTTCCTGTGTATTGACATTTTATTATACAATTGGGTCTGGAATTATTGGATTCCTTGATAAAGGAAAGTGTTGGTCCCGTGTTTCATGAGCTGAAATAAACTATCCCAGAAATGTCCCTACGCACAAAAAGCTTACGGTATTTCTCTCAAATTAGCAGAAATTAGTTTACGTCCCCGTTAGTGAGCATTTCTCCTTTGCCAAGATAGTCCATCCACCTGACAGGTGTGGTATATCAAGAAGCTGATTAAACAGCATGATCATTACACAAGTGCACCTTGTGCTGGGGGAAAAGGCCACTCTAAAATGTGCAGTTTTGAGGGAGAGTGTATTTGGCATACTGACTGCGGGAATGTACACCAGAGCTGTTGCCAGAGAATGAAATGTTCATGCCTCAAATGTTGTTTTAGCTAATTTGGCAGTATGTCCAACCGGCCTCACATCCGAAGACCACGTGTATGCTGTCATGTGGGCGAGCAGTTTGCTGATGTCAACATTGTGAACAGAGTGCCCCGTGGTGGTGGGGTTATGGTATGGTCAGGCATAAGCTACGGACAACGAACACAATTACATTTTATCGATGACAATTTGAATGCACAGAGCTACCGTGACGAGATCCTGAGGCCCATTCTAGTGCAATTCATCTTCCAACATCACTTTCAACATTATAATGCACGGCCCCATGTCGCGAGGATCTGTACACAATTCCTGGAAGCTGAAAATGTCCCACTTCTTCCTTTGCCTACAAACACACCAGACATGTCACCCGTTGAGCATGTTTGGGATGCTCTGTATCGACATGCACGACAGTGTGTTCCAGTTCCCGCCAATATCCATCAACTTCACACAGCCACTGAAGAGGAGTGGGACAACATTCCACAGGCCACAATCAAAAGCCGGATCAACTCTATGTGAAGGAGATGTGTCACGCTCCATGAGGGGCAATGGTGGTCACACCAGATACTGAACGGTTTTCTGATACCTTAAAAAAAAAAAAAAAATTAAAAGTGTATCTGTGAACAACAGAATCATACCTGTATTCTCAGTCATTTGAAATCCATAGATTAGGAATTTACTTCTTTCCTTGTATGAGCTGTAACTCAGCAGAATCTTTTAAATCGTTGCATGTTGCTTTCATTTTTGTTCAGTATATATTGTATGCTCAAAAAAGGAAAATGTATATTTTATACTAATTTGTTCAAACAAAATAGATTTTGTTTAAAAAAATGTTTTGACTTTAAACAATCTATTTCTCTGAGCAACTGTATTAGTATAAAATATATTATTTTGCTCATCTTTATCAAGAGATCTAATCATTTCAGACCCCACTGTACATACAGTGCCTTTTGAAAGTATTCAGACCTCGTTACTTTTTCAACATTTTGTTACGTTACAGCCTTGTTCTAAAATGAATTAAGTTAATAAAATCCTCAGCAATCTACACACAATTCCCCATAATGACAAAGCGAAAACAGGTTTTTAGAAATGTTTGTGAATTTATTGAAAATAAACTGATACCTAATTTACATAAGTATTCAGCCCCTTTACTATGAGACTCGAAATTGAGCTTGGGTGCATCCTGTTTACATTGATCATCCTTTATGTTTCTACAACTTGATTGGAGTCCACCTGTGGTAAATTCAATTGATTGGACATGATTTGGAAAGACACACCTGCCTATAAAAGGTCCCACAGTTGACAGTGCATGTCTGAGCAAAAATCAAGCCATGAGGTCGAAGGAATTGTCCGTAGAGCTCCAAGACAGGACAGAAGCAAAGTACAGAGAGATCCTTGATGAAAACCTGCTCCAGAGCATTCAGGACCCTAAGCACACAGCCAATGCAGGAGTGGTTTTGGGACAAGTCTCTAAATGTCCTTGAGTGGCCCAGCCAGACCCCGGACTTGAACCCGATCGAACATCTCTGGAAAGACCTGAAAATAGCTGTGCACAAAGCTCCCCATCCAACCTGACAGAGCTTGAGAGAATGCAGAAACTCCCTGAATACATGTGTACCAAGCCAGCACCGTCATACCCAAGAAGACTCGATGCTGTAATTGCTGCCAAAGGTGCTTCAACAAAGTACTGAGTAAAGGGTATGAATACTTAAGTAAATGTGATAAATCTTTTATTTATTTATATATATATATAAATTAGCAAACATTTCTAAAAGCCTATGTTTGCTTTGTCATTATGGGGTATTGTGTGTAGATTGAATAAGGTTGTGACGTAACAATGTGGAAAAAGAAAGTAAAGGGGTCTGAATACTTCCTGAAGGCACTATGAGATTTGACAGATTACTTGAATTTGTATTTGTTTGATTTGACACATTTGATTCAATTTATCAGTTGATTAAGTAACTGACAAGACTCCTACAGCTGGTCATGGCAAAGGAACAGCACATCAGCCATCGAAGACCTTTCCCTGCCATTAGTCCCCTTTTGATGACTGCAAAGAAACAGCACATCGGTTCGTAGACCTTTCCCTGCCATTAGTCCCCTTTTGAGGACTGCAAAGGAACAGCACATCGGTTCGTAGACCTTTCCCTGCCATTAGTCCCCTTTTGATGACTGCAAAGAAACAGCACATCGGTTCGTAGACCTTTCCCTGCCATTAGTCCCCCTTTGAGGACTGCAAAGAAACAGCACATCGGTTCGTAGACCTTTCCCTGCCATTAGTCCCCTTTTGAGGACTGCAACACAACACGCAACTGCGCTGCAACAGTCATTCCACCCATTCTACCATAGCCTCTTACTGCTCTGTATCTTTGGAAAACTCTGTAGCCTGGTAACCTGCCTCAAATCGTCTCTACAGTGGACACTCTGCTCCATCGGCGTACTGAACCTTGCTCTGTGTGACCTAGCCTACCTGGCCTCCAAACAGTACATAGATCGCCCTGGGCGGTACGTGAGAACTATGACTGGAGCATGGGCCTTTCACTGTGCGTCCTGAGTAACATACTCTACTTTGTAGGTCTGACCTCAAGCACCATGTTTATCTGTGCAGTCATCACCGACTGCGTCCTGTCCATAATCTTCCCACTCGAGCCTCGGTTGGTCTGAGCCACCTACTGTATAATCTGTTATCCTACTACTCTGAAGGTGTCCGTTCCCTTGCTCCTCATCATCCCTTCCTAATAGCCAGCTAGCCACTTAGCTAGAATTCGTAATATATAAGTTTAGCAAATTCGTAACATTATAGTACGAATTGTAATTCGAAACATATCATACAAAATGGGTGATGGACATTCAAGAATTAATACATACGGTACGAAACGTAACATATACTAATGGATTGTCTGTACATAATACAATATGTTTTGCGACCAGGTTGGACACATGCATAATTGCCTACATTTTCACTGCATTTCTCCAGTCTAGCAGCAGAATGCTCTAAAGGCACATTTGTTCTACAGCTTCCTCTCAACTCAGTTGAACTACACTGACTGAAAGGGGTCCTCCCAATTCCCCCCCCCCCCCCCCCCCCCCCCCCCATGTATACTTGTGCCACCAGCAGACTCTACAACCAACAGACCATCTAAGGCTTTTACTGACCAGCTCCCCAAACCCCTCCTGGATGTGTAAAATAAAAGGGATCCAGAATAGCATTATGGCAGTAGAGTGACTTGGAGGACTCCACTAGAAGGTTCACCTCATTGGCCACCGTACACGTATTAGTGTAGTCATATAGGGTAAAGAAGATGATGCAAGCTATAATATGGAGCAACTGCCCTGTTAAGCAGCACACAAGGAATTTGGGACTAACGTGTAATGCATGTAAATGATTAATAAAAGGTTTAAAGTCTTGAAAATATAAGGTTCGAAAATTATATATTTTTCAGGCCAACTATAATTCGCTGTTTACATTTTCAATAGCTAAAAGTCGCCATTCGCCGACTGTTTTCATTCAAATGCTGCATTCGAGTTAGGAGACAGAAAACAAGTTGACAGTGGCAGACAGGCCCAGTCGGTAGCTCCAAATGAGATGTCCAAGCCGCTATCAACCACCACTAGATGGCGACAATGACTTGACCAGTTAGGGTGAGATCTGGGTCAGATTGCTTGTCCAGTGTAATCAAAACAAACGACTGTAAATGTTGATACTTGCAACTAAGCGAGACAAGGAGGTCTGCCCTGTCAGTCGTGATTTAGAAAATCGTCTAAACGAAAGGGAACGATATAAAAAGAAAGCTAGATATGTTGCAATGTGTGATCATTAAACCATGCATTGCAGAACCAGGAAAAACATTATAGCAATGGCAAGGTAGCTAGTGCCCAAGGCGCCTGTGCTAACCTTAGCCCCTATAGGCACGGCTAAATATCTAGCTAGCTAACTATTGTTAGATACAATGCTAGTTTGTTAACATTGTCAAATGACATGCTCGTAGGCAATAGCACTTGGCATATTCTTATTGAGTGTTTTAAGCAAACGTTAGTATCTTTTTTGCCCATATGGGGACGCAAGAGACAGCTGGGACCATAGAGAACCGTATTCTAATTCCTAATTCTATGGCTGAAAGCTTGGCTAGCTGGCTAACCAACTGGTGTTGTGCCACAGATCCAGTTTGCAAATCATTGGTGAGTTCTCGTTGAGGAGGAGGCAATGACAAGAGGAGCGGAGACGTGACAGACTGTCTTCTGTGACCCGAACATCGAAGTAGCTAATCCTGTTGACAATCTGGGAACGTTTACAATTTTTCCAAATGCATCCAGAGAGAGATCCCTCTCCGTGGATCAGAATGCGATCCAAGAAGAACAGATAATACGAAAAAGCTTCCTAGGCAGAGCAGGGCATGAAATCAACGAGAACTGCACACATGCTGACAGAACCAGCTCATTGAACCTGTAGGAAGCATGACAGCATATTCCTGTCTATTTGATCCATTTATTTATTTTGGTGAAGTAGAAATGATTGTGTCTGTATTTCACCACCGGTTTCCATATTTGCATGTACTAATTCTATCAACCGATTAAAGAGATCAGTCAGAATTTATTTTTCAAGATGACGGTGGAGGGTTCCACAATAAAGAGTCGGATCAAAAATCTGCTTCGCTCGCCATCTATAAAATTGAGAAGGAATAAAGCTCTGAACAACAAAGAAAATCTCACTAACAAGGTATGTATCTGGCATGGACACTCATCCCTGTACATTTTCATTTTTTGAACATTGACAGAAGACCATTATAACCATCTTATAGATTTGCTATCAAACACTGCGAGCGACCTACCAGGCAATATCACAGTCATTTGTATATAATTAAAACAGCATTGATCTAGCAGTAAAATTAAATGCACAGTCCAGTGCTTTCTAATGGGAAGAATGATGTATTGTGTTGCAACTGCACCGGTGTTCTGGAATAATACGTCAAATATTGACAATGCACACAATCATTGGAGGGACATTCATATTTATTTACTGGATCCTCATATAGATTCCATGTACATCACATATTTGGGGAAGTGTGTCACTGACCATTAAACAAAAACATGTTCTTGGACATTGCATGCAGGCTTATTTTCCCTTGCAACAGCAACAGCATGGAGGTTGCTCATCATAGTTTACATAAACGTGTCCCTCCTAGCCTAGTCCTGCAGTCAACTCCATATCTTCATGACATGTCTCACACTCTGTTTAAGTCAATTCTTATACTTGTAGTAAAACAATTACTGTACAAATTTTTTACAGTGATTTATATGCTATTCACAACCTTACTATAAGTCGATTTTTAAAGAAGTCTGTTCACGTCCTCGGTGTTGACGTGAGAAAGTGGCATGTGACCTGACAGACAGACAGACAGCTGGGTTCGTTCCATTCCCATGTAGGCTACAAGCTACCTGCATTTTCTCTCTCTTCCCCCCCCCCCCTCCCTCCCTATGTGTGTTGACTGAACCCCCTAAAAAGCTATGAAGAATAGACCTGCAGATAACAATTCAGATAACAATAACATTGGTTCTTATAGTTGACAATAATTCTGTACGTTGATGACGATACGTCCAAGAATGTTGTCAATATGACAAGCTTTCATGTGTAGTAATTCCCCCCCTCTTCCATGAAGTTCACTCTGCTGGTGCATTCCAGTCTGTCTGTTTACGGCTGTAGCAGGACACCGACAGTACACTACCTTCCTGTTCCACCCAGGAGTGTCAGTGGCTGTAGTTAGTGTACTACAAAGTCTCAAGAGACATGGCAGTGACTAGAACAGTCATACTTAGGCTACTTAATACTCCTCCTTGCTCCCTGTGAAGCGTAGGCTATAAAGCTGTAACAGGCCCCGAGCCATGCTGGACTGTCATTATAGGCTCTATGTCTTCGTGTGTGCATGCAGAGTATAGGCCCACTTTTTAACATCGCCTCTTCAATTCCCTCCCTTCTCTCTTTTAGTACAGTAGTGACGTGTTAGGATTTGTGACTATTATTTACAGATAAATATAGATATTTTTTTAAACATTGAAAGGTTACTCAGGCAAGATGAGTGTCCTATTTTAAAAGGTCCACATTCTGTCATTCTGTTAGTCCCATTGTTTTATTAAGCGTCCACGGCTGTTTCTCCTCGTGGGTTTTAAGAGGTGTTTGTAGGAGCGCTCCGTGGCACACTTACATCAGAGACCAACCAGATGTAAACTCTAACCTACCACTACTCTACTAGCCTGACATTATGTAACACAGCAGGGAGAAAGCTGAGAATCATGTATGAGAGAATCAACTACATAGCCTACATATAGGCTATACTGTATCTTCCCAACCTTAGTTTAACCAACATACTACATCAGGGGGGCTATATGGAAATGACTTACCATTGTTTGTATTTTGTTTTGCTTGATGATAGGTAATGATGTGAGTAATTATTAGTCTTGTTGTGGTTGTTTATTATTTAAGTGAGCTTAATTCATTTGATGTCAATCTGCCTTTGTTTTCTTAGGGTGTAGGCTAAGATGTGATGGCAAGCTTATGCAGACAGCCTACTAACCTAGTGTGAAACACTCTCTGGAGTAGGGAGTCAGACAAAGGAATACATGTTTGAGAGATTTAAGGAGGAGTGGGTTTTCTTATTATCCTGGTTCTAACGTTGTATTAGGCTGTGAGTACCGTTCTAGAATATTACTGTACGGGACGCCTACCTGCTGCCTTGAGCCCGTCGACCTCATGGATCGTAGCCTATAGTAACGTTAGTGGATGGGTCCCAAATGACACATTTTATAGTGCACTTGTTTTGACCAGAGCCCATAAGATTAGGCTATGTATTATCAGGAAGCCTATTGGGAACATGGATGCAACTGCACTTTATCGAGAAGAAGTACACTGCAGTGGACTCAGTACTCAATGCTCTTTTTAAACTTTCTGCTGAAAACTTCCTCCTATGATTTGTTTACAAGGAGGAGGTATACTGGGCTCATTAAAGTCCCTTTTTAAAAATGTTGACGTAGTCAATTATTCCTTTGACGTAGAACTCTGGTAACAAACAACAGAAAGCACATTGTTCTAAACTCTATTTATGGAGCAATAGCCCAACTTCCACTTATTTTCCTTTTCCTGTCTGGAAGCTTCAACCTCTGTTTTTATGCAACGTCCCAAAGATCTAGCCGATGTCTTATGAGCTATAGGCTAGTGGTCATTCATTTATTATATACATTTATAAATTCATCACATCAACTGAATTAGCCTATAGTCAAGCTACTTATTTGTCACTTTGCTGGCAACACTGCTGGCCGCTGTTGATTGCTGCCATGGCCACATTTCAACTTGAACCCAACAACCCGGCAAGGTAGGCGTAGAGAAAGAGAGCGAGGCGTAGAGAATCAACGGTTTGCGACGAAAACACAAACGGGCAGCTGTACAGGAGGTGGAAAGTGCCCCACACACAATCACACTGAGAGGCACAGTAACTGAATACTGTCATGTGATGACTGGGGGGGTGATCTACCACACTACAGTTGAAGTCCAGGAGAGGGGATCTACCACTCTACAGTTGAAGTCCAGGAGAGGGGATCTACCACTCTACAGTTGAAGTCCAGGAGAGGGGATCTACCACTCTACAGTTGAAGTCCAGGAGAGGGGATCTACCACTCTACAGTTGAAGTCCAGGAGAGGGGATCTACCACTCTACAGTTGAAGTCCAGGAGAGGGGATCTACCACTCTACAGTTGAAGTCCAGGAGAGGGGATCTACCACTCTACGGTTGAAGTCCAGGAGAGGGGATCTACCACTCTACGGTTGAAGTCCAGGAGAGGGGATCTACCACTCTACGGTTGAAGTCCAGGAGAGGGGATCTACCACTCTACGGTTGAAGTCCAGGAGAGGGGATCTACCACTCTACGGTTGAAGTCCAGGAGAGGGGATCTACCACTCTACGGTTGAAGTCCAGGAGAGGGGATCTACCACTCTACGGTTGAAGTCCAGGAGAGGGGATCTACCACTCTACGGTTGAAGTCCAGGAGAGGGGATCTACCACTCTACGGTTGAAGTCCAGGAGAGGGGATCTACCACTCTACGGTTGAAATCCAGGAGAGGGGATCTACCACTCTACGGTTGAAGTCCAGGAGAGGGGATCTACCACTCTACGGTTGAAGTCCAGGAGAGGGGATCTACCACTATACGGTTGAAGTCCAGGAGAGGGGATCTACCACTCTACGGTTGAAGTCCAGGAGAGGGGATCTACCACTCTACGGTTGAAGTCCAGGAGAGGGGATCTACCACTCTACGGTTGAAGTCCAGGAGAGGGGATCTACCACTCTACGGTTGAAGTCCAGGAGAGGGGATCTACCACTCTACGGTTGAAGTCCAGGAGAGGGGATCTACCACTCTACGGTTGAAGTCCAGGAGAGGGGATCTACCACTCTACGGTTGAAGTCCAGGAGAGGGGATCTACCACTCTACGGTTGAAGTCCAGGAGAGGGGATCTACCACTCTACGGTTGAAGTCCAGGAGAGGGGATCTACCACACTACGGTTGAAGTCCAGGAGAGGGGATCTACCACACTACGGTTGAAGTCCAGGAGAGGGGATCTACCACACTACGGTTGAAGTCCAGGAGAGGGGATCTACCACACTACGGTTGAAGTCCAGGAGAGGGGATCTACCACACTACGGTTGAAGTCCAGGAGAGGGGATCTACCACACTACGGTTGAAGTCCAGGAGAGGGGATCTACCACACTACGGTTGAAGTCCAGGAGAGGGGATCTACCACACTACGGTTGAAGTCCAGGAGAGGGGATCTACCACACTACGGTTGAAGTCCAGGAGAGGGGATCTACCACACTACGGTTGAAGTCCAGGAGAGGGGATCTACCACACTACGGTTGAAGTCCAGGAGAGGGGATCTACCACACTACGGTTGAAGTCCAGGAGAGGGGATCTACCACACTACGGTTGAAGTCCAGGAGAGGGGATCTACCACACTACGGTTGAAGTCCAGGAGAGGGGATCTACCACACTACGGTTGAAGTCCAGGAGAGGGGATCTACCACACCACGGTTGAAGTCCAGGAGAGGGGATCTACCACACTACGGTTGAAGTCCAGGAGAGGGGATCTACCACACTACGGTTGAAGTCCAGGAGAGGGGATCTACCACACTACGGTTGGGATTCAAGTAGCTAGCATATTCTAGCTTGTATCCAGGTGTTTTATTATTCAGTCAGTGTTCCTGGGGGGGTTGTGATCAGTGCCCTTGGCTGTTCTGGCTTGTTGTGGGGTGATGAGGAAGAGCAGGCCTGGAGGGATCCAATCACAAGGGACGTATATGCTATCTCTGAGAGGCTGTGAAGATGGTAAGTAGAAAGAGAGAGGAATATCAATGAGCTTGAACTTGACTTAAATCTTATCTGACTGGCTGATTCCTGCTGTGAAATGTTGTTGTTGGTTAAGAAACTGCTGAAACCCAGAGAACATGTCAGTGCAGTGTGATGGCTTCGTTTTTGCAAAACATTTCAAATGTTATTAGCTCATAAGTTGGGCTGCTGACATGCTGCTTTTCTCTTCAACTATGCTTATAGGGACGTTATAACCCAAGTTGTTGAACAATGCATATTTGCTTACTCTGTGGAAAGGTATTTGTGCAATGCATTGGCCTACATAGCATATACTGGTCTGTCTTGTTTCTATATTTGTAAGAGTTTCTTTGAAACTCGTGAGTCTGGTATGTCACTTCTCATCATCTGGGAAGATACAGTAGAATACCATTCATGATCCTCCTCCTTTATATTAAGGGTATAAACTATATACACACACACTGACACAAACCCTTGGCCTGTAGCTTATGTGTATTCCTGATTTAACATATGCTATGGAACGTCTTCTATGGTGGTGTTTATTTGTGAGTAATGTCATGTGTTGACCATTTATTGTATTGTTGAAGTGATGTTTATTTTGCAGGTGACACTGGAGAAGGTGCTAGGGATCACAGCATTTGGGAACCGCGCTTTGGCTTGTGACCCTTGCTCTGGACTCGTGGCCTACCCAGCTGGGTGAGTGACCCAGAGAACACCTGTTACACATCCAACAACTAAACCTAAAATATGGGGAAATCCACAGAAATGTGTGTTATTGAAGAGCAGTAGTTCAGTAAATGGTTTTAATGTCCAGGCCTAATACTTCACCTCGTTCACCTTCCCACATCTTGTCATTTAGATACTTGTTCATTCAACTTCAATGCAATGTTTGTTGTTGGTTTCTCTTTTGCCCCACTGGGCTCCTTAGTGGCACGGCAGTCTAAGGCACTGCATCTCAGTGCTAGAGGCATCACTACAGACACCCTGGTTCGTATCCAGGCTGTATCACAACCGGCTGTGATTTGGAGTCCCATAGGGCAGCGCATTATTATTTATATTTTTACATTTTTATTTATATATATGTATGTATGCACACACAGTGGGGCAAGAAAGTATTTAGTCAGCCACCAATTGTGCAAGTTCTCCCACTTAAAAAGATGAGAGGCCTGTAATTTTCATCATAGGTACACTTCAACTATGACAGACAAAATTAGAGAGAAAAAAATCCAGAAAACCACATTGTAGGATTTAATGAATTTATTTGAAAAATTATGGTGGAAAACAAGTATTTGGTCAATAACAAAAGTTTATCTCAATACTTTGTTATATACCATTTGTTGGCAATGACAGGTCAAATGTTTTCCGTAAGTCTTCAAAAGATTTTCACACACTGTTGCTGGTATTTTGGCCCATTCCTCCATGCAGATCTCCTCTAGAGCAGTGATGTTTTGGGGATGTTGCTGGGCAACACGGACTTTCAACTCCCTCCACAGATTTTCTATGGGGTTGAGATCTGGAGACTGGCTAGGCCACTCCAGGACCTTGAAATGCTTCTTACGAAGCCACTCCTTCGTTGCCTGGGCGGTGTGTTTGGGATCATTGTCATGCTGAAAGACCAAGCCACGTTTCATCTTCAATGCCCTTGCTGATGGAAGGAGGTTTTCACTCAAAATCTCACGATACATGGCCCCATTCTTTCCTTTACACGGATCAGTCGTCCTGTTCCCTTTGCAGAAAAACAGCCACAAAGCATGATGTTTCCACCCCTATGCTTCACAGTAGGTATGGTGTTCTTTGGATGCAACTCAGCATTCTTTGTCCTCCAAACACGACGAGTTGAGTTTTTCCAAAAAGTTATATTTGGTTTCATCTGACCATATGACATTCTCGCAATCTTCTTCTGGATCATCCAAATGCTCTCCAGCAAACTTCAGACGGGCCTGGACATGTACTGGCTTAAGCAGGGGGACACGTCTGGCACTACAGGATTTGAGTCCCTGGCGGCGTAGTGTGTTACTGATGGTAGGCTTTGTTACTTTGGTCCCAGCTCTCTGCAGGTCATTCACTAGGTCCCCCCGTGTGGTTCTGGGATTTTTGCTCACCGTTCTTGTGATCATTTTGACCCCACTGGGTGAGATCTTGCGTGGAGCCCCAGATCGAGGGAGATTATCAGTGGTCTTGTATGTCTTCCATTTCCTAATAAGTGCTCCCACAGTTGATTTCTTCAAACCAAGCTGCTTACCTATTGCAGATTCAGTCTTCCCAGCCTGGTGTCCTTTGACAGGTCTTTGGTCTTGGCCATAGTGGAGTTTGGAGTGTGACTGTTTGAGGTTGTGGACAGGTGTCTTTTATACTGATAACAAGTTCAAACAGGTGCCATTAATACAGGTAATGAGTGGAGGACAGAGGAGCCTATTAAAGAAGGAGTTACAGGTCTGTGAGAGCCAGAAATCTTCACCTACAAAGCTTGTTTGTAGGTGACCAAATACTTATTTTCCACCATAATTTGCAAATTCATTCATCATTTTTTTTCTTATTTTGTCTGTCATAGTTGAAGTGTACCTATGATGAAAATTACAGGCCTCTCATCTTTTTAAGTGGGAGAACTTGCACAATTGGTGGCTGACTAAATACTTTTTTGTGTGTGTGTGTAAATATACATTTATTTAACTAGGCAAGTCAGTTAAGAACAAATTCTTATTTACAGTGACGGCCTAGGAACAGTGGGTTAACTGCCTTGTTCAGGGGCAGAGCGACAGATTTTTACCTTGTCAGCTCGGGATTCGATCGAGCAACCTTTCGGTTACTGGCCCAACACTCTAACCACTAGGCGTCCTGCTGCCCCCGCCACAATTGGCCCAGCATCGTCCAGGTTTGGCCGATGTAGGCCGTCATAGTAAATAAGAATTTGTTGTTAACTGACTTGCCTTGTTAAATAAAAATATATTTTTTTTAACTCATTTTTGGAAAATGTTATGCATATGCGGAGGCCATGTGTGATGTATCTTTACAGAACTGACTAGGTAGGCAGAGGCAGAGCACCATTATGTTTTGAATTTAATACACTTCAAAAGTCCCTGGACGGTAAGATTTTTCAGAGAATGAGTGGAGCGTGAAAGCTGGAGGGAGAGTAGGAAAGTCATTTCTCAGCAATGATCAGGACGTGTGTGTATTGTATTCATCAGGGGAAAGATATCTTGTGGTTTATGAACACAGAAGAGCTGTGTCATGAGGAGCCATTTTTAGTCATGTAGCTCGCTAGGTCGACACTTTCAGAAGTAGTCCTTGCTACAAGGTTTGAGAGGCAGTATGCTGTACAAAGCACTGCTTTAACTATGATTTTAGCCGTGGTTGACGTTTTAGGTCGACAGCTTGACGCTTTCCTTGTGCTACGACAGTCATACCGTTGTATCACTTCAATAACACGGCATGTCTGTCTTTAGAGATGATAGAGCATAAGATGCATTAGCTAGACCTTTAAGTCAGTTTTCAGTGTCTCCACACGAGGTTTCTCTGCAATACTACACATCTAGTAATTGGCAACTAAATTGCTGAGTAGGCCTATGCTCAGCCAACCATCAACAATGGATATTGCTCATAGTGCCTTAAGTTAAGTAAAATAACTATTTTTTTCCTGGGTGAACTTAATTTGTTTGCTGTATGCAGTAAGGGCCTCCGACATTCACATAGGAACCAGGCTATTGTTTTCAATCTCTCCAAGGGGTCTGCTCATAAGGTGGACTGTGGACAACGTGGGCTAGAATGTGAGGGAGAGTCTCTGACCTCTATCACATGCTTCATCATCTCATTAAGTTGTTAGCCGCGCACACACAGCTGTAAAGCCTATGAAAACAATGAAGGGAATCACATGAGATGTATATATACACACTACACACTAGGTTACACAGTGGCATACAGTTCCGTCAGTACAGATCATTGATTCTAAATAAATACAGTAGCCATAGCCTACTTCCTGGAAGTGTAAAGTGCAGGGGTAAGCCTGATATAGATTCCTTGGCTTGGGAGGGGAGGTGGTCACAGGCATCCCAACAAGGAATTACAGGAATCAGAAAGATATATTCTCTGCTTACTCAGCTGCTTGTGTTAATGTGCATGTTAGGCTGAGCTCCAGATCCAATGAGACCCGGCAGATGTCTTAGGCTGCTTCCCAATTGGCACCCTATTCCCTATAAAGTGCACTACTTTTCACCAGAACCCTATGAGCCCTGGTAAAAAGTACTGTTGTACTATATAGGGTGTCATTTGGAAGACGCTGCAGATGTTTTTGTGGGAGAGGAAGCATCTTCACACCAGAGAGTGTCTGTCTGTGGAGGGTTTAGGGTCAGTCCAAGCCCTTACACAAAGCTGTCACACATGGCCCGGGTCGTATTCATTAAGAACCAAATGGACTGAAACTGGGTGGGACTACTAACCTGAACTTAAGAAACACTCATTCTCATTTCAAAATGTTTTGCTATGCTTTTCTATGGCGTGCACTACTGAATACGACCATGGGCTGAGTCCTGCACCTGATGAGGTCTAGCTATGGGTGCTGAATACGACCATGGGCTGAGTCCTGCACCTGATGAGGTCTAGCTATGGGTACTGAATACGACCATGGGCTGAGTCCTGCACCTGATGAGGTCTAGCTATGGGTACTGAATACGACCATGGGCTGAGTCCTGCACCTGATGAGGTCTAGCTATGGGTACTGAATACGACCATGGGCTGAGTCCTGCACCTGATGAGGTCTAGCTATGGGTACTGAATACGACCATGGGCTGAGTCCTGCACCTGATGAGGTCTAGCTATGGGTACTGAATACGACCATGGGCTGAGTCCTGCACCTGATGAGGTCTAGCTATGGGTGCTGAATACGACCATGGGCTGAGTCCTGCACCTGATGAGGTCTAGCTATGGGTGCTGAATACGACCATGGGCTGAGTCCTGCACCTGATGAGGTCTAGCTATGGGTGCTGAATACGACCATGGGCTCAGTCCTGCACCTGATGAGGTCTAGCTATGGGTACTGAATACGACCATGGGCTGAGTCCTGCACCTGATGAGGTCTAGCTATGGGTGCTGAATACGACCATGGGCTGAGTCCTGCACCTGATGAGGTCTAGCTATGGGTGCTGAATACGACCATGGGCTGAGTCCTGCACCTGATGAGGTCTAGCTATGGGTGTGTCTGAAATTGCACCCTATTCTCTTTTAATATAGGGTAGTGCACTACTTTTTGACCAGACCACACCCCACAATTGCCCAGATCCTTCATGGAAAGGTGAAACACAAAAAAAAACATTTATCCCATTTATCATGAGCTGAAATAAGAGATAATCCATATGCACAAAAAGCATATTTCTCTCAAATTTTGTGTACAAATTTTCTTACATCCCTGTTAGTGAGCATTTCTCCACTGCCAAGATAATCTATCCACCTGACAGGTGTGGTATATCAAGAAGCTGATTAAACAGCATGGTCATTACACAGGTGTCCCTCGGATTGGGGACAATAAAAGTCCACTCTAAAATGTGCAATTTTGTCACACAACACAATGCTACAGGTGTCTCAAGTTCTGAGGGAGTGTGCAATTGGGATGCTGACTGCAGGGATGTTCACCAGAGCTGTTGACAGATAATTGAATGTTAACTGCTCTACCATAAACCGCCTCCAACATTGTTTTAGAGAATTTGGCAGAACATCCAACCGGCCTCACAACTGCAGACCACATGTAACCACCTCCACATCCAGCTTCTTCAACTGCGGAATCGTCTGCGACCAGCCACCCGGACAGCAGATGAAACTGAGTGTTTGTCTGTAATAAAGTCCTTTTGTGGGGAAAAACTCATTCTGAAGCCAAGTGGGTGGGCCTGGCTGCCAAGTGGGTGGGCCTGGCTGCCAAGTGGGTGGGCCTGGCTGCCAAGTGGGTGGGCCTGGCTCCCAAGTGGGTGGGCCTGGCTCCCAAGTGGGTGGGCTGCACCTCTGCCCAGTCCTGTAAAATCCATAGATTAGGGCCTAATGAATTTATTTCAATTGACTGATTTCCTTATATGAACTGTAACTCAGTAAAAACAAAAAAATGTTGGTGGTTGTTATGATTATTATCGGGGAATCGGAATATCAGGATCCCAAAAATAAGTTGTTGAATGCTAGGTCAGTGACAAGGGATTGTATATTTTTTGATTTACCATAGCTTTGTTGTTTGATGACTGAAGGATATCAGCGTTTGCTGCAAACGTCTTAAAGTGGCAATCAGCAGTAGAAACGATAAAACATTTCTCCCTGCCCCTGTTCGATTAAAAACTGAGGGATGGGGCTAGAGAAATGGAACCACTCTCAGATTCATAAACCGAGCTATGCATGAATGGGCTGACCTTCCATGATATCAAAATTATAGTCTTATTAACCATGTTTTCAGGCTATGTATTGTTTGTTTACATTTACTTTGTATACAAACATTGGAATAAAACAAGGTTATTACTGGTTCTGATGGGGTACAACCGTTGATCTAAGCTCATAGGTTATATTCTTCAAAAATCAATGGGTACATATATTTAAATAAGTCCAAAAATGGATGTAGCAACTTTTGATTGCCCCTTTTAAATTTCACCTTTGCCTACTTTTTGTTAGTGCATTTATGGCAGAACCTGAATGCAGCACATTGACTGTATAGGTCAATATCCATGGTACTATAGTGTGTGTATATATACAGTGCAACCTAGAATAATATGTGAGATTATTGAACAGGGTAGGACTGTATGGGTTTTGGATGAATGAATGTCTGGGTTGTCTGAGACAGCGGCATCTCTAGTGATGTGGAATCAATGTCCTCTGTGAGCATTAAACGTCCTGCTGGCTGTTGGAGAAGTCTAACATGCGTGACTAGATGTGTGTCAGACAGGAACCCTCGACTTGTCCTGACCGTACCGCACTGCAGCAAACTGAGTCCGTATTAACTGTGGGTGTGGGTGTGTATGTGTGAAGAGGGAGCGAGGGTTAGGAAAAAGGTGCGTGGGGGAGGGAATAGTCCTCTTGTAGCCCCTAGCTGTTAGATAGCCCTGCTCAGAGGTAGAGGAGTGTACTCTGCCTCTGTGCTGCATTGCAGCTCTTTGCTGGAGGGTCCCACAACAGCATCTGTAACTGTATTCTCAAAGGATGCGGTAAGACCAGAGGCGCTGGATGGACTGAAAAGACAAACAGCTACAAAGAAAACACTGACTACAGAGAATAGCCTCAATCCTGAGGCAGTAAATATATATTCTTTAGCACTTTGTAAATCTACAGTAGACGACTGTATCTGTCTCTTATGTAGTCTCTCTCATTGTGCTCTCATGGCTCGGATTCAATACGTTTTATAGGTACCATCGTTGGTACAGCTACAATATGCTGCCTTCATCAGGGTTGCATTGTTCCACAGTAGATTTAAAGAGGATCTTAAGCATTTACACATTTGTTACCTGTCATATGAATTGTGCAGTGATTTATTTTTTGCAGGACGTAACATATCATTTGAAATGGATGACGTCATACACAATGTCCGAGGACCCGTTTTGGCTCGTGAGCGCTGCTTTCCAAACTACTGGTGGAAATGATACAAGCTCTTTATTACCTATCTTTAAGGACAGAGAACCCCTAGTTTTGCTCCCGTTGTTGTTAGCCAGCTACCCTGACCGTACCGGGACAGGAGACTTGCAGCATGGCAGATTAATGATGAGGTCGTCCAGTCTGTCTCAGCGTGAACGGAGGACAAGAAATAAGGCAGGATCAGCATGGATAGGTGGAGGGAGGGCGGGAGAGAGGAGGCAAGCGGGGTAGGTTCTTTGAAGTGGAGTGGACTGGCAGATCGGAGGGTGGTCTCTCTGTCTTCTCTCTGGGGTCGGAAGGAAATTGATATACCCTCCCTGCAGACACTACAGACCCTGTAAGGCTTTGTCATTTCATTTCAGAGGCTTGACCACCTGTCAGTTTGCTGAACGAACCCACCAGATGCCTGATGGGTGGCTGATGAGGATTGCCTTTTACTGTGTGGTAACACTATTACTCAGCCTGTCATGAATTAGCCATAGGTATAGGCTCTTCTTTTAACTGGTCTTCCCCCTCCGCTACTGCATACTCGGCCATGAATTTAGCCATAGGTTAGTCTAGGTAGGGAGGCTGTTGTTTTCACTAGTCCACCCCCCCTCCTCAGTCTATGACTGATCCTGTCTGATCAGTAAATATTGGATTTATATTGCTCTGAAATCAGTTAGAATATTTGCATGAGATCAGGTGCGTGCTGCCATGTTGAACATCAATGGTTTTATTGTACTGAAGTATATAAGCTTTCTATAGTATGTTTATAACTGTATGACAGTGTTAGCATTGTGATTCTAACTAGTGGTTACCATTCAGCAGCAATTCTTTGGTTGGCTGAAGTTTGCATAATATTTTCCATGTAAATTCTGCTGAACGGTTGAAGCCCCATCTCCTCTCCAGCCTCTCTTATCTGTTAAAATACACTTCATGACCAAAAGTATGTGGACACCTGCTTGTCAAACATCTCATTCTAAAACCATGAGCCTCCACTCTTCTGGGAAGGCTTTCCACTACATGTTGGAACATTGCTGTGGGGACTTGCTTCCATTCAGCCACGAGCATTAGTGAGGTCGGGCACTGATGTTGGGTGATCAGGCCTGGCTCACAGTCAGCGTTCCAATTCAACCTAACAGTGTTTGATGGCATTGAGGTCAGGGCACTATCCAGACTAGTCAAGTTCTTCGTCACCGATCTCAACAAACCATTTCTGTATGGACCTCACTTTGTGCACGGGCGGCATTGTCATGCTGAAACAGGAAAGAATGTGTCTTCCCCAAACTGTTGCCACATAGTTGGAAGCACAATGTCATTGTATGCGGTAGCGTTAAGATTTCCCTTCACTGGAACTAAGGGGCCTAGCCCCAACCATTATTCCTCCTCCACCTAACTTTACAGTTGGCACTATGCATTCAGGCAGGTAGCGTTGTCCTGGCATCAGCCAAACCCAGACTCGTCCGTCGGACTGCCAGATGGTTTTGCGTGATTTATCACTCCAGCCGACGCTTGGCATTGCGCATGATGATCTTAGGCTTGTGAGCAGCTGCCCAGCCACGGAAACCAATCTCATGAAACTCCCGACGAACAGTTCTTGTGCCGAGGTGGCTTCCAGAGGCAGTTTGGAACTCGGTAGTGAGTGTTGCAACCGAGGACAGATGATTTTAACGCGCTACGTAGTTTAGCACTCAGCGGACCCGTTCTGTGAGCTACCACTACGCGGCTGAGCCGTTGTTGCTCCTGTATGTTTCCCCTTCACAATAACAGCACTTACAGTTGTATGAGCAGCCCTAGCAGTGCAGAAATTTGACAGACTGACTTGTTGGAAAGGTGGCATCCCATGAAAGGTGCCACATTTAAAGTCCCTGAGCGCTTCACTAAGGCCAGTCTACTGCCAATGTTTGTCTATGGAGATTGCTTGGCAGTGTGCTCGATTTTATACACCTCTCAGCAAAGGGTGTGGCTGAAATAGCCAAATCCACTAATTTGAAGGGGTGTCCACATACTTTTGTGTATACAGTACCAGTCAAAAGTTTGGACATGCCTTCTCATTCCAGGGTTTTTCTTTATTTTTACTTTTTTCTACATTGTAGAATAACACTGTAGAATAATAGTGAAGACATCAAAACTATGAAATAACACATAACAACATCATATGGAATGATGTAGTGACCAGAAAAGTGTGAAACAAATCAAAATATATTTTAGATTTGAGATTCTTCAAAGTAGCCATCCTTTGCCGTGATGACAGCTTTGCACACTCTTGGTATTCTCTCAACCAGCTTCATGAGGTAGTCACCTGGAATGCATTTCAATTAACAGGCGTGCCTTGTTGAAAGTTAATTTGTGGAATTTCTTTCCTTCTTGAGAAAGAAAAGTTGTTTTGTGACAAGGTAGGGGGGTGGTATACAGAACATAGCCCTATTTGGTAAAAGACCAAGTCCATAGTAGGTCAAGTCCCGCTCGAATAAGAAAAGAGAAACAACAGTCCATCATTACTTTAAGACATGAAGGTCTGTCAATCCAGAAAATTTCTTCAAGTGCAGTCGCAAAAACCATCAAGCGCTATGATGAAACTGGCTCTCATAAGGACCGCCACAGAAAAGGAAGACCCAGAGTTACCTCTGCTGCAGAGGAAAAGTTCATTAGAGTTCATTACCAGCCTGAGATTGCAGCCCAAATGAATGCTTCACAGAGATAAAGTAACACACATCTCAACATCAACTGTTCAGAGGAGACTGCATAAATCAGGCCTTCATGATCGAATTGCTGCAAAGAAACCACTACTAAAGGACACCTATAAGAAGAAGAGACTTACTTGGGCCAAGAAACATGAGCAATGGACATTAGACTGGTGGAATGGATGATCTCTGCATGTGTGGTTCCCACCGTGAAGCATGGAGGAGGTGGTGTGATGGTGTGGGGGTGCTTTGCTGGTGACACTGTCTGGGATTTATTTAGAATTCAAGGCACACTTAACCAGTGTGGCTGCCACAGCATTCTACAGAGATCCGCCATCCCATCTTGTTTGCGCTTAGTCCCACTATCATTTGTTTTTCAACAGGACAATGGCCCAACACACCTCCAGGCTGTGTAAGGGCTATTTGACCAAGAAGGAGCGTGATGGAGTTGACCTGGTCTCCACAGTCACTCGACCTCAACCCAATTGAGATGGTTTAGGATGAGTTGGACCGCAGAGTGAAGGAAAAGCAGCCAACAAGTGCTCAGCATACGTGGGAACTCCCTCGAGACTGTTGGAAAAGCATTCCAGGTGAAACTGGTTGAGAGAATGCCAAGAGTGTGCAAAGCTGTCATCAAGGAAAAGGGTGGCTACTTTGAAGAATCTCAAATCTAAAATATATTTTGATTTGTTTAACACTTTCCTTGCTTACTACATGATTCCATATGTGTTATTTCATAGTGTTGATGTCTTCACTATTATTCTACAATGTAGAAAATAGTAATAATAAAGAAAAACCCTTGAAAGAGTAGGTGTGTCCAAACCTTTGACTGGTACTAGTGTATAACCAGCCCAGTTGCCCTGACCTGTTTAATAAGGAACGAAAACCTGGGACACCAGGTGGGTGTAATTATTTATCAGGTTGAACAGAAAACCAGCAGGCTCCAGACCTCGTAGGGTCAGAGTTGAATACCCCTGATGTAGGGAATAGGGTGCCATTTTGGATGGAGCTAATGTCTGCAGGTTAGAGCTGGTCTGTTTTAGTGTTATGGGATAGGTTGGGAAAACATGTTTTGATGAAGAGTTAGAGCTTTTTCTAATGCTTAGCCTAAGGTAGTAGTGATGTTACTGATTATCTAGGCTACTCCGTAGATCTTCAAGACACGCTGTTAGTTTCCTGATTCATGTCTTTGCTAATAAATAGCCAACTGTGTTCATTTGACTGTGCTTGCTGACACCGGATGACCAGCAGTGTCTGGAATAGAAAAAACAGGATAGCAGTTTGTGCTAGCCTAGGACTGCAGCCTGTGTTGTGGGAAAGATAACTTGTAGGATTATTTTGCCTGAGAGAGGAAGCTCACGTTCAGCACTCCTCCTCAGGTCTTTGATCTGAGCCCTGTCTATCAATCCCATGGTTCTATGTAAACTCCAATCCAATAATGCTATTATGTTCTAACCACTCAATGTTCCACACTCTCTCGCTTCCTCTGTAAAACCCAGTGGAACTGTAGAAGGGAGGGAGGGAGTTTATGGTGTGTTTGTGGTGCAATGAGTAATGGTATATTGATCCATGAGCTCATTCCCCTCCCACCCCTGTAGTTCTGGCTGAAGTAATGCCACAGAGTAGACAGCCATGAGCCATTCCTCTACTGCTGACATAGGCTGAAAAAGAACAAACCGATGACAGCCAAGGCATGGAAGGCAGTGATGAAGTGCACTCAATCAACAACGTGCAGCTTGTTTCCTACCTATTGAATGAGATGACAGCACAGCAGACAGGAATTGTTCTGTGGTGTGGTCTCTAACTCTGGGGCCCAGCTGGCCTGCCTGTCCCCTCTGGCTGCTCTATGACATGTGACACCAGCAAGCAGGCAGCATAAAACCTGCTCCATGGGCCTAGGTAGTCAACCACTGACTAACAGACGCTGTCTCAAATGGCACCCTATTCTCTATATAGTGCACTACGTTTGACCCTTATGGGAATAGGGGGTGCCATTTGGGATGCAGCCTGTCTCTGTCTCTCTCTCGTTCTCTCTCTCGTTCTCTCTCTCTCTCGTTCTCGTTCTGTGTGTCTGAGTGTCGTGTTTACACCGTGCCAGGCAGGAGAGCTGGCTGGCTGTTGGCCAGTTACTGTAACAGTCCCATTTGTATCTGCAACCTACATATGTGGCATTTCAGGCTGCAAGCAGAAGCCTCTCCAGCTCCCCAGACAGCCATTAACCAGGGGATGGAAGGTCTGTGTGTATCTGGCACCTACCGTACCCCGTTCAAAGGCACTTAAATATTTTGTCTTGCCCATTCACCCTCTGAGCAATGCCAGGGTTGACTAAGTCTGGCATGGGCCGTCACCTCCCTCTCTCCTTCTCTCCCTCTCAGTAGGAGCCAGTTCAGAGGGACTAAGGAGCTGTACTCTGTTAAGCATCACACAGACGCATGCTGGGCTTCCTGTACAAGTGTGGCATCGGGCTGCATTCTCAGTGCCCAGTTTGATTCTCTGGAGACTCTTTAAGAGTGAATTGGTGTTAGGTAACTTTTGGCATCATGTCAGTAGGACAGTGCATCAGCACAGTGCAGCAGGTTTGTACACTGTAGTCTTGTTGTATGACCACATCTTTCCCTCATTTTATGGCATTTCATTTTTCCCCCTACAGTTCCAGTGGAAGTCCTCTGGTGAGAAAAACATGAAGCATTTACAATGTTCTTGCTTGCAGACCCCCAAAGCAAGTCTTTGTCAGCTGCTCTGTGGTGGTAAACAGTAGTACGGTAGGGCTACTGTAGAGTTTCCGAAGGTGCACCACCATTTTTTTTCTAGAACTTTCTCCCTCTTGTCTGTGCAATCTCAGTGATGCCATAGTGCCTGGCTGTCCCTTTGATTGTATCCCCAGTACACCTGAAACACTTCTATTCAAAGGCTTTCCAGCAGCTCTGATGATCACAACAGTGCCCAGCTTCTCTCTGACACATTGTCAGTGACTGACTACACAGCAAGTATTCCCTCTCATCTTCCCTGCTGTGTGATAAGGTAAAAGGCCCTGGACGTCGTTTAGCTTCTAGGAGTGTTTCCCCACTGGGAGATGAAACAAGAAATGGAAGCAGCTTAAAAAGGCATCTGGTTTTTGCTTGGTCATGCTACTCAGTGCTCCTGCATTCACTCCAACACTCACTTTGCAGCCATGCTGTCCTCTACTCTGATATTCAACCTAAAATACAGCAAGAGCGGGATATTAAGTATTTATGTAACTTTATTTTAGTGCAGCTCAGGAGTTATTCTTGGCAACAGGGAATTCCGTGTATTCTGTGTTGTGACTCAGTCCACACTCTCCGGAGTAGCTATATTTAAGTTTACTACTTACCTAACTTTGCATGTTAGTTTACTTTACTTTTTATCTAGCACTTTGCAGTCCATTTTAAATGTGTCATTTTAGCAGACGCTCTTATCCAGAGCGACTTACAGTATTAGTGCATATAATTCCATGCTTCTTTTGTACTGGTCCCCCATGGGAATCGAACCCACAACACTGGCGTTGCAAGCACCATGCTCTACCAACTGAGCTACATGGGAGACCGCTGAGCCTTGATTATTGGGGTCATTCCCCTGAGTAAATCTATGTAGTCTAAACCCTATTCTCGTTCCTTCTCTTTCCTACAGATGTGTGGTGGTGCTGCTGAACCCCAAGAAGAACAAACAGCATCACATCCTCAACAGCTCCAGGTGAGGTTTCATACGGTGTAACTGCTGCCTCCTGTTCAGTCCGTCAAGCCAGGCGAAGCAAAGAGAGTGCATGGCTGCAGCCAGCTAGTCAGTCACTTAGGCTTCAGGGTTCCTCCTCATACATCGCTGACATACAAAAACAAAACTACAACAGTAAAGATTGTAATAGCAATCCCATGACAATAGTCTTGATTTGGTGCATAGGCTACATACCCAGCCATCACCTGTGTCTTAAGACATGTCCAAGTTTATCATAAGACATTAACAGAATCCATCAGTGATTTGTATTTCCTGCAACTTTCTGAAGAGGCAACCAGAATTCCCTGTCTGCGTGTGTCTACCACTTTGTGTAGCTGTTAGCGATGATGCTATTGAAAAGTCTTCTGGAAGACAGAAGACCACAAATTCCATATTATTCTACAACGTAGAGAATATTAAAACTAAAGAAAAACCCTGGAATGAGTAAGCGTGTCCAAACTTTTGACTGGAACTGTATATGGGTGGCAGGTAGCAGGTGAGAAGGTTTTTGTGAAAGGACCAAAAGTCTTCTGGTAGAAAGGCTTTCACAAAAACCTTCTCAGTTAAATGTTAACTACAAAGTAGCCTATGCTGACCTGGCATCAATTCAGTGGGAACCCCTGGAGCATTTCAGGTTAAGTGCCTTGCCCAAGGCCACAGCGACAGACTTTTCACCTTGTCGGCTCCGGGATTCGAACAAGTGATCTTTCGATTACTGGCCCAACGCTCTAACCTCGAGGCTACCTGCCACCCATATACAGTTCCAGTCAAAAGTTTGGACACGCTTACTCATTCCAGGGTTTTTCTTTAGTTTTAATATTCTCTACGTTGTAGAATAATATGGAATTTGTGGTTCCATGGAGTACGATTGCCTAACCCTGTAGGACCTGTTAACACAGGCCATCTGGATGAGGGAGGGAGATAGTCTATAGTGTCTAACACAACATGGCTTATGGAACGACTGAACAAGAGCACTGGACAGACAGTCAGCCATGACCAAAGCAGCACCCCGGCTTCAAAGCCACTGCCAACCCCTTTCATGTATGGAAAAGGCAGAGGTAGGTAGACGTGGTCGCGTCATTAGGGCTGAAAATATGTCCTCTAAATCAATGTGACTAGCTGGCTCCATCCAGTCTTCATTCTGTCATATACCGAGATGAGTTTGTTTTCGTAATCTCTCCTTGTTGGAGGCTAAAACTGGAACTTAATACCCTCTCTGCTCTACTCCTACTGCTCATCACTCTACAGACTAATTATGACTCCAACATGATTAGATCACAGTACAGTAATGCTTAGTACAACATTTGATAAGAGAAAAGCTGCTTGGCTATGCATCAAACATTTGACACTTAGCTTGGGGGGGAATTGTGCGTTCCAAATGGCAGACGCTTCCCCACATAAGCCCTAGGGCATAACTTTATTTCCGATTTAAGTATTGCACAACAGGTTGCCAGACAATGTCTTTGTGTACCAGTACTGGCCCGGAATAACTGCTTCAACAGTTTAAGAAACACCTTGAAATTGAACCTGTTAAACAACCATTTGACTCCCAGTCACAGGCCATTGAGGCGATCAATCAGCGCAGACAGTGTTTCTTTAAACTCATGTCTTTACCACCACAGGGTGTATCGTTTTACTGTTCTCAGACTGTACTGTTGGTACAGCAGCAATTGTGTAGGACTCCTTTCCTGTGGTGTAGGAGTCTCTAATCTCTACTTTAGTGTGTGACGATAATCATCAGATTTGATGTATTGATTGTGGTGAGTGTGCCATTGTTATAGAGTACACCCCAAGCGGAAAAACCCCTCGAGACCAGGATGCATTCACTTATTTTCGAGAGTAATGAAACGTTTCCTCTCTTATCTGTCTCCTATTCTCTTCACAGGAAAACCATCACCACTCTGTCATTTTCCCCTGATGGCAAGTTTGTGGTCACAGGAGAGGTGAGTGTCATTCCATTGGTAGGGACCTATAAAATCCGTGATGCGAAAAAAAAAATGGACAGAATCATGGAATCCAGACATTAAAACAGAATTCAACGATATAAAAAAATGTGTCAACGTAATTAGGGAATCAACTAAATGTATATAAAGTTAATTCATTTGTCAAATTGTATCATAAGATTAGGAACAGAATCCATCAGTGATTCGTATTTCCTGCAACTTTCTGAAGAAGCAACCAGAATTCCCTGTCAGTGTGAGTGCCGTGCGTGTGTCTACCACTTTGTGTAGCTGTTAGCGATGATGCTAATGAAATGTCTTCTGGTAGATGGAAAGGCTTTCACAAAACCCTTAGTTAAATGTTAACTACAAAGTAGCCTATACTTAGCTGGCAGAATGATATCATAATTATTTGCATCAATCCAGTGGGTATTTGTTTTGCAAACTCTACCATCACATGTGCGCTACAAAACACTGCGAAAGAAAAGCTTCTTGCTAGC
>NC_034187.2:16153379-16155879 GCF_002021735.2 Oncorhynchus kisutch
GAGTGAGTGTACAATTGGCATGCTGACTGCAGGAATGTCCAACAGAGCTGTTGCTGAGAAGTATTTCTGTCTGTAATAAAGCCCTTTTGTAGGGAAAAACATATTCTGATTGGTTGAGCCTGGCTCCCCAGTGGGTAGACTTGGCTCCCAAGTGGGTGGGCCTCTGCGCCCCTGCCCAGTCATGTGAAATCCATAGATTAGGGCCTAATGAATTTATTTCACTTGACTGATTTCCTTCTATGAACTGTAACAGAGTAAAATCTTGAATTCTTGCATATTGTGTTTATATTTTTGTTCAGTATAAATGTTGGATATACACTACCGTTCAAAAGTTTGGGGTCACTTAGAAATGTCCTTGTTTTCCATGAAAACATACATGAAATGAGTTGCAAAATGAATAGGAAATATAGTCAAGATGTTGACAAGGTTATAAATAATTCTTTTTAATTTGAAAATTAATTGTTTCCTTCAAACTTTGCTTTCGTCATATAATCCTCCATTTGCAGCAATTATAGCCTTGCAGACCTTTGGCATTCTAGTTGTCAATTTGTTGAGGTAATCTGAAGAGATTTCACCCCATGCTTCCTGAAGCACCTCTCACAAGTTGGATTGGCTTGATGGGCACTTCTTACGTACCATACGGTCAAGCTGCTCCCACAACAGCTTACTAGGGTTGAGATCCGGTGACTGTGCTGGCCACTTCATTATAGACAGAATACCAGATGACTGCTTCTTCCCTAAGTAGTTCTTGCATAGTTTGAAGCTGTGTTTTGGGTCATTGTCCTGTTGTAGGAGGAAACTGTCTCCAATTAAGCTCCGTCCACAGGGTATGGCATGGCGTTGCAAAATGGAGTGATAACCTTCCTTCTTCAAGATCCCTTTTACCCTGTACAAATCTCCCACTTTACCACCACCACAGCATCCCCAGACGATCACATTGCCTCCACCATGCTAGACAGATGGCGTCAAGCACTCCTCCAGCATCTTCATTTTTTTCTGTGTCTCACGAATGTTCTTCTTTGTGATCCGAACACCTCAAACTTAGATTCGTCTGTCCATAACTTTTTCCAATCTTCCTCTGTCCAGTGTCTGTGTTATTTTGCCCATCTTAATCTTTTATTTTTATTGGCCAGTCTGAGATATGGCTTTTTCTTGGCAACTCTGCCTAGAAGGCCAGTATCCCGGAGTCGCTTCTTCACTGTTGACGTTGAGACTGGTGTTTTGCCTGTACTATTTATGAAGCTGCCAGTTGAGGACTTGTGAGGCGTCTGTTTCTCAAACTAGACACACTAATGTACTTGTCCTCTTGCTCAGTTGTGCACCGGGGCCTCCTACTCGTCTTTCTATTCTGGTTAGGGCCAGTTTGCTCTGTTCTTTGAAGGGAGTAGTACACAGCGTTGTACGAGATCTTCAGTTTCTGGCATGGAATAGCCTTATTTTCTCCGAACAATAATATACTGGCGAGTTTCAGAAGAATGTTCTTTGTTTCTGGCCATTTTGAGCCCGTAATTGAACCCACAAATGCTGATGCTCCAGGGGTGAGGGGTGTGTCATAATGATTAAGTTAATTAAAATGAATTAGTGAAACTGTTCAAAAATAGTATATGGCATATTAAATATATTACGCTATTGTTATCATATAGAAACATAATGGAATATTGTACATCATATTAGCATCAACATACATTATTGTTTCATTCAATTTCACATAATAATGTTGTATTTCCTTTTTGTTACATGTAATCTTTTGGTTCAACAATATATATAATGAGCATCATCAACGGGGGGGACATATTAGGTGTACGCTAATAAGCTGTAGAAATCATTTTTCAATTTATAAGACTTTCATAAAGGAAATGTTTATTGTTGGAATGTAACAAATATGTACAACGCTGGGTTGGAGTTCAGAAGAACAGAATCTTCTCTCTAATCGCTCAAGCTATTAGAATAAAGACAAATGTCACATATCAACTTCAATAGCCATGTTGAGGCCGTATAGAAGGTCTTACATCCCGGGGTTTGGGATAACATAACAAACTGATGGACTAGATCTATCAGACCCCATAGCAATGTCTCTCTAACCATCTCTCCATTCCTTCTTCCCTCCCTGCCTCCCTCTGTCCGTCTGCTAGGTGAACGCCACGGTTCCTCTGCTGGGTCGCTCGGGGCTCCTGGGGGAGCTGAGGAACAACTTCTTCAGTGATGTGGCATGTGGGAAGGGTCGTAAAGCCGGCAGCACCTTCTGCATCACCTCCTCGGGCCTGCTCTGCGAGTTCAGTGACAAACGCCTGCTGGACAAATGGGTGGAGCTACGGGTGAGTTAGTAGACTCTGGCGTCACGTTCATTAAGGGCACAACGTAGCAAAACCTTTTGCAACCGAAAACAGACATGAGACTTGTTATAAGACAAATTCGTAAAATCAAGAATCTGCTTCCTTGACTCAATAATTATAATCATAAGTATTCCTCTGCAGGGTTGAAAAGGCATATTAAACTAAAC